>NC_056725.1:1910205377-1910505377 GCF_019279795.1 Protopterus annectens
AATTATGGGGGTGTGGGGGTGGAGCCACCCACATGGGGGGTGCAGGGGGGCTTGCCCCCTGCAGAAATGTAGTAAACAGTGTCTGGGATGTTATTTATAGTTGCTTTATAGTTTTCAATGATTTGAGATTCGATGATATGAGTTTTCGACGCAATGAGTTTTCGACGATTTGGTCTCGATGATTTGAAATTTGATGAAATGATAATTCGAAGATATGAAGTGGAACCATTCAGACACACCCATCTGTGGCACTGATATCATGGCTGCCATATAAATTTCAGCAACGTATACTCTACTTTTCACAGTGTGATCTCTTCCTTCAGCTACCAAACAAACAATCCGCATTAGAACACTAGCAATGGTTTATACAAAATTCTCGGCATAATGGCATGTAATATATGTTAGGTTTCTCACCAACTTAATATACACATCACAAGCCCCCCCCCCCCACACACACACACACACACACAAACACACACACACAAAACAAGGCAGTAGTATAGCAACTTCTGCTGTAATTTAGACACTGTACAAGCCATCAGGCAATTGCATATAATTAGAAATTAGGATGAACAGTCAACTACTTAGCCTAAAGGTATGCTTGGACTATAGCAACTTACAGAGCAATCATAAATGAAACAGAAGTTAGCCTACAACTAACTTTATTAGCCCTGCCCCCCATTTAACTTCCAATGGCAGTAAAATCTCAGTCCAGGTAGCACTCTGCATTGGTGTATCTTGAAACAACAACATAAACAAACAGTACAGTGGCAGTGTGCTAAGGATATAATGAATGCTTATTCTTACAATTTATTGCACGTTTTATTGTCTGCTGCCTATTTTTTACTGTATTTTATCACTATAAACTAATCTGCACTTATACTGCCTTACTTGGCCTTTTAAATCACTTTTGTTATTGCCTAAGTTTTTGTAAAGCTTTTAGCTAGTTTCACTGTGTGAAAAGTATTAATTGGTAATGTTCTCCTTTTAAGCATCTGTTTGTTGTTCTGTTTTTCTTGCCAAGGAGTGTACCATATAACTGATTTGTTTGCAGTTAAAAGCATTATCTAGAGTCTCCTTGCTCTTTTTTCTGTTTAAAATTTTCATTTAGTGTCTCACTGCTGTTTTCTTGCTGGGATAAACATTTCTTTAGTGTTTTCTGCCTAAAATAGTGTAGCTAGTAGATGTAGCATAGTTCCCCACTCTCCGTCCCTATTGTTGTCTTGTTCTTAAACTTGGTGGCTTTGCAGTTGCCCACCACTACTGTAAATTTGATCGGGGACACTCCTCCTAGTCCAGTCTCATTAGCTCATTCTACTTAATACAGAAAGAACATTTGGGAAGGCCATCCCCCATAGTTTCTTTACCTTGAATTATCCTCCGTTCTTCCTTTCTCCCTTCTCATTTAAAATATAATTTTTTTCAGCTGCTTTTACAGTATTCATGTTTCCTGTTCCTACTCTATTACTTTATCTTGCTTTTCAGCCACTTGTTCTCTAAAGTGTTCAATTGCATCTTTTCTACTGCATTTATTACTGCTTGTTTTTACCCTATTTAAATTGTGTTATTCTAAGCCTCTTAGTTTTGGTCTAAGCACTTGGGCTTTAGGCCTAACCCTTAGCTTTCCCTGGCCTCTCTCCCTCAGATTCTGACAAATATGGATGAACAATTTCCTACGTTTTCTCCTGCCAACCTTATTGATATGGGCATCCTGAGACAGTGTAGCAACTGCATAAAAATGCAATTGGAGCGTATTCACAAAGCAGGACAAAGCCCCTCTGGTACAAAAATATATATGTAGCTAAAATAGCACAATCGGTAACACATTCAGACCGGTTTCGGCTCCACAGAGCCTTCATCAGTGAGAATCATCAGTGAGAATCAAAAAAGTCAAACAATCAGAATAATTGAATATTAGCATATATATAGTGGAAAACCACATAAGAACCAATCAAAATCCAAGATTTAAAATTGGTCATTAAGCCCAGGTGAAAATAGAGCTCCTAGTTTCACAATCTTTTTTTTCTCCTTAAAAACAAAGAATTTCATGCCAGTGGTGTTTATCTTTGCAAGTACCCTTGATACAATCAATAATAACAAACTTAAAGGAGGCTGCTGCATGTTGTACACAATGTTTATACAATGCATTAGTCAAACGTTTGTTCTTAATGTCACTCAAATGTTCACATATTCTCAGACGAAATGCTCTGGAGGTCTGGCCTACATAAAAGGCAGAACAAGTACAGGTCACCAAATATATGACCCACTCAGTGCTGCAATTGGCCCAAAATTTAATATCAAAGACCTCCGAAGTTTTTACTACTGAATTCCTTGCATGTAAAACCGGGTACAAAATGAACAATGTCCACATGGAATACAACCTAGAATAGGTCCCCTCTCAGAGACAGTTGGGTAAAGATTTGGTATCAAAGCAAACCCTCTTATAATGACTGAGTTTAGAACCAATAGTTTGACCCGTCTAAATGAAAGGAACATCTATCGAAGAAGGGAATTTAGTTTAGTATCCGCCCTCAACACATTCCAATGTCTCTGTATAATATTCATGAAACCATGTGTGTTGCGTACATAGGTAGTAACCAGACGTAAGGGCTGTTGAGTCAAATTCTTATTTCTAACTTTGTAAGATAACAAATCCTGTCTATTAAGATTTGAAGCCCACTGTTTGGCCAAATGGACTGTACCTGGACGATAACCCCTATCAATAAATCTTCTAACCAAGTCATCCCGAATTGGGACATATGACTGTTGGTTGGAACCATTGTCCGAATACCTCACTCAATATTTAAAACCATTACTCCTGTCTATACGAGCTAGAATTCAAGACACTACCCAGTTTTTGGAGATTATTAATGATACTCAACTTGAACCCCACTGGCTATTATGTACTTTGGACATTACCTCTCTTTACACCAATATTCCACATTGGGCGGGTTTACAAGCTTTGGACTATTGGTTGGCTAGATCTGGTTTATATCTACCTGGATTTAATACCTATTTAGTATGTCTCACAGAATATGTGTTGACTAGTAATGTTTTTTACTATCAAAATGAATGCTTTTGGCAAATTAAAGGGACCGCTATGGGTGCGTCTTTCGCACCCATTTATGCGGATCTCTTTATGGCATATATTGAAGAGATCATGATATATGATAATAGTCATAATATTTATATGTGTGAGCCGGACATCTGGCGTCGTTATCTGGATGATTTTTGGTTGGTGTGGAAAGCAGATGAGTACTATCTTAAGGAGTTTCTGGATTACCTCAATAACAATATATGGGGCATTGAATTTAAGTTGACCTACAATAGATCCAGGATGTTATTCCTGGATGTTGAGATCAATAGAAATGAGGACGATACTTTGTCCACTACGTTATTTAGGAAATTTCCAGAATTTAACTCCTTGTTACATGCCACCAGCTTCCACCCACAACATATCATCCAGAATATACCTAAATCTCAGTTTTTAAGAGCCAGAAGAATTTGTTCCAACCAACAGTCATATGTCCCAATTCGGGATGACTTGGTTAGAAGATTTATTGATAGGGGTTATCGTCCAGGTACAGTCCATTTGGCCAAACAGTGGGCTTCAAATCTTAATAGACAGGATTTGTTATCTTACAAAGTTAGAAATAAGAATTTGACTCAACAGCCCTTACGTCTGGTTACTACCTATGGACGCAACACACATGGTTTCATGAATATTGTACAGAGACATTGGAATGTGTTGAGGGCGGATACTAAACTAAATTCCCTTCTTTCGGATAGATGTTCCTTTTCATTTAGACAGGGTCAAACTATTGGTTCTAAACTCAGTCATTATAAGAGGGTTTGCTTTGATACCAAATCTTTTACCCAACTGTCTCTGAGAGGGGTACCTATTCTAGGTTGTATTCCATGTGGACATTGTTCATTTTGTACCCGGGTTTTACATGCAAAGGAATTCAGTAGTAAAAACACTTCGGAGGTCTTTGATATTAAATTTTGGGCCAATTGCAGCACTGAGTGGGTCATATATTTGGTGACCTGTACTTGTTCTGCCTTTTATGTAGGCCAGACCTCCAGAGCATTTCATCTGAGAATATGTGAACATTTGAGTGACATTAAGAACAAACGTTTGACTAATGCATTGTATAAACATTGTGTACAACATGCAGCAGCCTCCTTTAAGTTTGTTATTATTGATTGTATCAAGGGTACTTGCAAAGATAAACACCACTGGCATGAAATTCTTTGTTTTAAGGAGAAAAAATGGATTGTGAAACTAGGAGCTCTATTTTCACCTGGGCTTAATGACCAATTTTAAATCTTGGATTTTGATTGGTTCTTATGTGGTTTTCCACTATATATATGCTAATATTCAATTATTCTGATTGTTTGACTTTTTTGATTCTCACTGATGATTCTCACTGATGAAGGCTCTGTGGAGCCGAAACCAGTCTGAATGTGTTACTGATTGTGCTATTTTAGCTACATATATATTTTTGTACCAGAGGGGCTTTGTCCTGCTTTGTGAATACACTCCAATTGCATTTTTATGCATGTTGGCATTTCCCAACACTTGCTGGCTTTTTCGTTTTTGGATTACTTGAATCTTCTGCCGGGCAAGACCTTCACGTGCACCTGCTTTGTGTGTGTTACAGTGTAGCAACTGCCTCATGTATATGGACAACAATCTTCTATTTCCACCTAGGAACACAATTTGTGAGAGATGCAATTACATTAAGAACCTAGAGTCTATGCTCTCTCCCACACATGCCAGTATATCTGACACTGAGAAGGTTATCAACACAATCATTACACCTCAAACACCACCCTCAACTACATAACACACACCCACATATGTGGAGGTTCTAAACAAAAATATACCCAAAGTAAAGAAACCTCAGAGGCAATAACACATGCGAACTCCACAACCCTCCACACCACATGCCATGCATAGTCCACACATCTGTGTCTTGCAATCACAAAGGCCTAACCATAAACCCACCATATTAGTCATAGGAGTCTCCATTGTGAGACACACAGATATGCTTTCACCAGGCTGGATAAGGAGAAAGTCATGGTTAGTTGTCGGTCAGGTGCCAGATTCTGCCATAACACACACGCACTCAAGTCTCTCAACAACAGGTACTGTTATGACTTTGTCACAGTCTATGTTGGGGTGAACACATTCAGATGTACCTCCCTGGACTATATGAAGAGAGACATGATTAAGCTCACTGAATATGTGTCCTAGGCAGGTATGTCTCTAGCCTTGAGCAGCATTCTACCATCACCCAGAATGATGCCTCAATACAAACAGAAAATGATTGACTTTAACAATTGGCTTAGTTTCTGGTGTCATTCCAGGGGGATCCAGTACCTGACAACCTGGGAAGATATGATTGACAGACCATGATGCTTTGCTAGAGACAATCTGCATCTGTCTCACTTGGACTTCAGGCTTCTGGCAAAGGCCCTTACCTTCCCCATAGTGCCTTTTTTAGGAAAAGTCCTGAGGTTGATAAAACCAACATAAAAATGTCAACAAAACGCAAATGAAAGGTCATGCTGCTAAATGCTAGGAGTCTAAACATGAAACTGTACTCATTGCAAGCATTTGTAACCCTGGAAGATGCTGACATTTGTGCAGTCACAGAAACATGGTTCAAAGTTGCTTAGAGCACCCCAGCCTTACCTGGTTATTCATCCTATTATACATGCAGACCCCAAACTGTGGGCAGCAAAGCCAAA
The DNA here is from genome assembly GCF_019279795.1 of Protopterus annectens. Taxonomy (NCBI): domain Eukaryota; kingdom Metazoa; phylum Chordata; order Ceratodontiformes; family Protopteridae; genus Protopterus; species Protopterus annectens. The sequence continues at coordinate 1,910,211,135 of NC_056725.1, forward strand.
GGAGGTGGAGTTCCAATCGATATTAAAGACACAGACACCTCCAGGCTGATCAAACAGTATAATGCACAGGAGACACTCCAGGTGCAGTTAACCATTGACAAGACCCCTATTCAAATAATAGCTAGCTACAGGCCCCCAAATTGGACTCAGGATGCCCACTCCACCTATCTGAGCCTATTTGAAACTATCAAAATTCAGTCCTTTACCCTGATCCTGGGTGACTTTAACTACCCAACCATAGATTGGAAAAACTATTCATTCTAGAATGCAAATGCCCAGAAATTCTTTGATTTTATCAAGGCAAATGCCTTGGAGCAGCTAGTCGATACCCTCACAAGAGGTGATAATATCTTGGACTTGGTATCAACCAACATGAGTAACCACTGCAGCACCCCTACATTATCATCCTCCCCCTGGTAAGATCCAACCATAAAGCGGTCACTTTCAAAGTCAGCATATCCCCTGACCCCCCCCTCTAGCTAGGGTCAAACAAAAAAACTTCTCCAAAGCTGATTACAACCTCCTGAGGGATGGTATAAACAGCTTCACAGCCCCATCCCCCTCTGTTGGAACTGGCACCAATGTCCAAATCTACTCCAAAGTACCATACAAGCACTTATATAGATGCATGGAATCAGGAATTCCTGACAAGACAAAATCATCCTCTGCAAGGAAGAGTAAACCCGTCTGGTGGACATCTGCAATAAATAAACTATATAACCAAAGGAAAAAATTACTGTCCAGGCCCAAGAAGGAGCAGGTGCCCAATTGGAAGCAATCTCTCCTTAGCCTGAACAAGCAAATGAGAGCAGTAGTGAAATGCCCTAAAGCCAACTTCGAGTACAAATTGGCCACATTTACTAGAGACAATCATAAGGTCTTCTTCACATATGTCTGCAATTTCAAAGGAAGCACCCAGATCTGTTCAGAAATGGTGTTCAAGGACAACACATACACAAATTCTGTAGCTATAACAAACCTACTGGCTGACAGATTCAGTGAAACCTTCACCCCTCTGTCCACCCATCAGTAAATCAGGACATCCCCTGTACCTGCTCCCCTCCCCTTATCTCTTGGGGAACAGATCATCACTGTCCTTTCAAAGGCAAAAAATACAGCTTCCATGGGACCCGATAGCATCCCAGGCTGTATCCTACATGAATTCAGGCATGAACTTGTAGTACCATTAGGCACCCCATTCAACCAAAGCCTGAGTACTGGCTTTGTCCCAGCTGAGTGGAGGACAGCTACTGTCATCCCTTTGCACAAAGGTGGAGCATCCACCGATCCAGGAAATTATAGACCCATCAACATAACTAACCTGATCTGCAAGGCCATGCAACAGATTATCATGGACCTCATTAACAGGGACATTGGCAACCTCCAAACATTCAACCCCACATGGTTTGGCTTTGTCAAGAGGTGGTCATGTCTGCTAAATCTGGTTGACTTCTTTGAGACAGTCACCAAAGCCATGAACGAAGGGAAGATGGTGCACACCACCTACCTTAACCTGGCCAAGGCCTTTGACACTATTCCCCACTCGGGCATAGTAGACAGACTCTCTCAACTAGGTATCAATCCATATGTTATCAGATGGGTAGCAAACTGGCTCACTGATAGAACCCACCTAATCAAAATAGGGGAAGCCACCTCAAGCAGTAGACCCATAATGAGCAGTGTACCCTAAGGATCGGTCTTGGGCCCTCTGTTTTTTGGGATATACTTCTCTGAGGTGCAGGCCAAAACCAGTGGGCTATGGCTGACCAAGTTTGCAGATGACTGCAAACTGGGCATGGTCATCAGTTCCCCAAGTGATGCAGACATCCTCCAAGAGCGTCTCACCCAGACAAATGACTGGTGCCAGAAACATGGCCTCAAGCTGAATGCCAAAAAATGCATCATCATCCCCTTTTGGGAGAATGATGTCCCCACATATTATCACATTAATAACAATGTCCTAAGTATGCAATCAGTCATGAGGGATTTGGGTACCCAGGTTGATAGCAACCTGATTCTTGACCAGCATGTTGCTACCATTGTATGGAAAGCTTTCTATATGGTGCACCTCATAAGTAAGGGTATCTCATCCAGGGACAAGGAGGTCATAACATCCCTGTATTCTTCCTTTATAAGGCCAATTATTGAGTACAATGCCCCCTTCAGCATGTACCTCGCAAAACACATGCAGCAGCTGGAGACAACACAGAAGTTTCTCACTAGAAGAATCCAGGGCCTCAAACATCTACCCTACACAGATAGGCTAAAAGCCCTGTCCCTCTGCTCAGTTTCATACAGACTCCTCAGAGGTGACCTCTGTCTGGCATACAAAGCAATCTCAGACCCACCTTGATGGGACTGCTGCATATCCGCAAGTCAAGCTCCACTCGAGTAATCTGTACGTGGTTTGTGACATCAATAGGACTTGTTGGCAGGACAGATTTATGTCCTAGAGGCTCCCCTATCTCTGGAATAGACTCCCTCTCCATGTCAAGCAGAATACCTCATTATCCCTTTTCAAATACAACCTGGATAACTGGATGAGAAACAGAAAATACACCCCTGGGATGTCACCCGTGTCCCTGCTGGGCAGGGGCTTTTGGTGCTGACTTGTCTAAACATGGGCTAAACTCTTGGCTAGGCTTATACAGGCCTCAAGGCCAATAGCCTAGTAACTTCCTATGATCCTATAATCCTATAATCACCACAAAAATGCATGAGTAACAAGTGTTATCAATAGATTTCCACATAGTTACTTCTCAGAAAGCAATTGCTGCTCTCAGAAATCCTTCTTACCTGTTTTCAGCACTTCTTAGTTTGTTGCTGTCATGCACTCATCCATAGTGTGATGAGGCTCAGCCCACAATGGGTGTGAAACTTATATCATGCAATTTCTTACTTCTAGCACAGCACAGCACTTGTTAATAAGGCACAATGTAATGAATGTTCCTGAATAACATATTTTCCTTATTGCAACAACTAATATTGCCACACTGGGAGACTGCCTCACATATATGCACTTGTATGAGCACCTGAGAAGTTCACTTAGCTTGCATGGGTGAGTCAATGACCCCTGTGGGAAACTGGGGAATTATATATTATTTCTATAGCTATAGAGATGTTAAGCAACAGAACTGCTATCAGAGGTAGTTACCATGAAGCTAGTACACATTTTCTATGCTATTGTTCACACTCTAACAACATCATGCCATGCCAACTATTTCTGAGCTATACAATGATGTCATCATGACTGTCATGTTAATGAGCTGCCCGATGTTGCAAGTCATGTGCCAACAGCATCAACATGAATGACCCCAAGATGGCAGCCACAGTTTTCTGTAATGTAACCTTGTGAATGGCCATGGCTTCCAAAGGCATTGATTTTAGCCAGGCTTAAAGGTGATATAGCAAGAAAAATAAGATCTTATAGGTTCATATGTTCATAGGTAGGTACTAGGCTATCTGCCCAAGGGCATTTATAAGCCTATCCAGAGTGTGTGTCGGCTTTCGCCGCCCCATCGATTAATTAACTGATCCTCTGTCAAGCAGAGCCAGTGAAGTGATCCCAGGGGTGTATTTTCAGTTACCCATCTACTTGTCAAGGTTTCTCTTAAAGAGTGTTAGTGAGGGGCTCTGCCTGATGTAAATTGGAATTTTGTTCCAAAGCATGGGGAGTCTCTGTGATAGGAATCTATCCCTCCAGCATGTTCTATTTATTGTTGTGACGAGGTTTAGCTCACTAGAGCACGTGGCTTGCAGTGACTTGGATTTCTTTAGGTGGAGCATGTCCATCAATTCTTAGTTGGACATGGCTTTGTAAGTCAGTCAGAGATCACCTCTGAGTAAGCGATATGCCACTGAGTACTTATTCCTGCCTAAAGGGACCACTAGATATCCCTCATTGGGGACCTCTAGGAAGACCTCCAGTATAAAAATGATGCCCAGCGCAATCTTGCCATTGCAGTATCTGATACCACTGGCATACTCAGGTGAGCAGTTCCAGCACTGTGACATTGACCTGTGGAGGCACCATCCTGACCTTCTTAGCTAGTGGGAGGAAGAGATCAAAGCAAGGGACTCTGAGGCTTATTTTAAGTACTTTTAATATTCACAATGCCCTGTTATTTTTCTTGTAAATGATTTTAATTGCATTGGACATTTATTTAAGTAGTTTTAAATTTTCCTTCTTTTGAAGCTCAAACAGGGATCACAGAGAACTGCCTCTGAGAATGGAATAGCTGATCCAGTGAAAGGACATGTATAATATATTAATATGTTATACAGTATTTGGTAGACTACATATCTGTGAAAGTGGTATTATTTTGTTGCATTAGTGCATCTTATAAATTACCTGTGAAGCAATTCTCATACTTACCATTTCAGTTTATGCACTGTTTGTAAGTATTAAGTAGACTTAGGACTGTCAGGTACCATAAGATAGTATAATTATAACTGCATCATGATTTAGCATCAGTTAAGACAGGGAAACTGCAGGTTTGCACTCATAGGCACTGGTCTTCACACGCCCATAAGAGGACACATGGTATAGGCATTGGGTAATTGCATAGACATGCTTCTCTACTGACATGGTTCCATCTGCCTACTACAGTGCATCCATTGTTCGCTGACAGGACAGATGTTCTTATATGACTGGCTTGTGCAGAATGCCATATTCAAGGTATACATGTTGGTAGGAGGGTTACTGGTTGTGTAAGAGGGGGAATGTTTGGATGTATGTCCCAGGAGAGTAGGTACTGTGGGTTGTAATTTTGGGTGGGATGTATCGGGGGAGGGCGTTGTGTCTGGGGCCTGTATTGGTTGGTGGCTGTGTTCCAATGACACCATACTGGCCATGTTTCAGTCCAACATCTATCACTGTTGGTGATTCTTATTCTGACATAGACATGCTTATATTGCTGCAGCTTATGTGTACCACCTGCATGAATGGTGCCTGTAGGGGGTCCACAGAGCTTATAGTTCACAAACTGGCCAATACGTGAGGCACACAACAGTCTTGTGCCACCACTGTATCATACTTACCTTCACACACAGTCAAGGGGGCGTAGACTGTGACACTGCACACATGCCTGCACATCCTACCATAGGACCTGGCACTAATATATAAATGTAGGCAGAAGCATCTGAAGTGTTCTAAAAGCATTTGTACTGCTTGTATAGTACATTTCTACATGGTACACCAAGAAGTCATATGTCACAAAAATAATTAATTTTTCCTCGCATTCTGTTTCTCTCTCTATCACTTTTTTATATTTGATTTGATGTTTGCTGTTTTATATCTATCCATTTATGTTTATATTTTCTGCATCATCTGCCAAAGTTGTGACAGTAGCATAGCCCAAGTTGCCACCACTCATCAGGCACGGCTTTCTTTGCTTGCAATTCACCTTCCTCCAGGTTTGCCTTCCAATCCCATTGTTTGCATCTCCTGTGGCCTCTGGTGGTTGCCCACAGGATGGGAGAGATATTGTTCCCTCTGGTGGTACTACCAGGGGATTGCAGTTCATCACAAGATGAGAGATGGCAGAGGTGGGAGGGGAAGTTGGTTGACTGGCAGCTGGAAGCCTGCATCAGGCACCTTGAAAATGTTCTCTTACAACTCCAAGAGTCACACCACTGTGTGTCTCTGCCTTCACTACCTCAGATGGGACCTGGTGGGGACATCTCCCTGGCTCTAGTCAGGCAGTGAGGAAAAGGGGGGTTGTACCCACACTATACTGGTGTTTTCCTTCTTTGTATGTAACCTCCTCTCCCATCCTTCTTGCCAATGTTTCCTTTTGTCTGTATGTGTATAATTTCACTGTCATCCTCCCATGTGTGTCATCACTTCCCCTGTCAGTCTCTGTCTATTTTTGTTTGTTTGTTTGTGTACACTGCTTCAAATCTCCTTTCTCATTCCATCCCCTGTCTTACCCTTGGTTTACTATGAAAACCTGGAAATGAACCCAGTCAAGTCATCATGTCATCGAACTGGAATAGTGAAAATAAAACATTTTTCAGCCCCCATCTTGAACCATGGTAATTTCGAGGGTTTGATATTCGCTGTTTTGACAATGTGCCCATTGACCTGCATGTGTTGTCCAGACATCGATATTCAGGCTTTGGTATAGTAAGGTTCGATGATTAACCTCCTGGAAAATCTGATTCTGATGATCCATCACTTGACCGGGTGTATTACCAGGTTTTCATAGTAAACCCTTACTCTTATATCCTTCCCCATTTTTTTTAAACAGGCATCTATCCCAGAAAAAAAGTACACTCTTCTACCTTTCTCCACTCTGATTACTACCTCCTATGTTTAATTGTATATGTTCCTCTGCTGGTTGTACTTCTATTCATACTTTCTTATGCTCACACTTTTACTCCATTTAAAGCAATAAAAATGTAGCATATATGCTTGCACTTCATTGTACACCTGCTACTTACTACTTTTCACAGCATCATTCCTAACAGCAATTGTGGGAATCTAGCCCCCTTCACTGGGCCTGCCACATCTGCTGGTGTTTTTTTTATTTTCTAATTAGTAGTGGCGTAGACCATGAAATTCCAGCAAGTTAAATGATACATGGGCTTCTGGCTACATCATTCTACAAGGGATACCCTTCAGAGCTTCAATGTGATTGGGGTAGGCATATTCCTGAATCCCAGGGATTATCTTTACAGGAAGTTCCTCTCTCAATAGAAAAACATAATTTTCTGAATTCAAGATCATCAGTTAAGTGGATATAAATGTATCAAATGGTAAGACTGGTCATGCAGCAGTTCTGATAATGAATAGCAGCTGTGAAGTACTAGCTCAAATATTTGGTTGAGGTAACAGTTATTTTGGTAAAGACTAAATTTAACACTGTGATAATCACAGATTCAATGTATATCCCCTACTGAAGACTATACAACCTATCTACATAATTTATTATTCATGTTATAGTCATTGTGCACATCTGAATGTTTTATTTATGATGGCTTTTAAAATTGGATAACCTCCCTTTAGCTGTAATTGCAAAGAAGCTAACAGTTTTCTGAAACTTTATAGCCTACTTACCCTGAAAAAACTTATCATTTGAATTTTAACTATATTTTCCCTTAGATATTTAGCATTTGCACTTCAGAATATAAATCTTCTGAACTACCAGTAAATATAAATATATTTTTTTTCATTTTATTATTACTAGGTTTGTTTAACTGGGTTTAGTCAAACCCCTTTTCAGTGCAGACTGGGGGGACAAAATCCCTGATATCTTATGATTCTTAAACAGACATTCAGTAATATACATGAACAGACCTTAAGTAATACATATTGCTAACTGGATTACATTTACAGGAAATAAAGGCAACTATTACAGTTTAAAAGATACTTATGCATTTAGAAGAGGTTGAACATTGGGAATCTGAAGAGGTTTATTAGTGGCTTTGCCAAACAGACAATAGATTTTGTGATCAGCAATTAAAAATTCAAAGAAATGGAAATGAGGGAAGGGACTCAGTAGGGAAGAAAATGTTAATATTGTAATTAAGAGGTTGGGTATTAAGTAGTTTAAAAACATTATATATGGCTATCATGAAATTTAGATTAGAAATATAGAGGTGGGGAGGTGAGCAATGTAAATGACTGGGAGATGCTAGTAAAATATTCAGGTATTGGTAAAGACTGGTTGTGAGGCATAGGATTCTGAATTAAGAGAATTGGTTTGATGATATGGCAAGCTGCGTATAACACTGGCATTTATCTTGGAGATATACAGGAGTAAATCCATTGACATGATAAGTGAAGCTTTAGTTTTGTTTTTAAATGAGTTTACATTCTAAATGGATTTCAGTGGTAATTGGATGTGGTTCCATAGTTTGGCTACATTATTTGAATATATAGAGTCACATACAGTATTAAATGATTAAGGAATAATCTGTGACTGGGGTTGGGTATATCAAGTTTTACCCATTGTTGGTGTGGTTTGATCAAGACAGCAAAGCCCAAGTGATTAAACAAAAATAACTCTGAGCAAATCCTGACATATGCAAAACAAGAAGTGGATTATTGCTATTATACAATGACATTATTTAAGAAAGAAATTACTTACCTATTTTTAAATAATGGCTAAGATTCAATAAAGCCAAATCTCCATATCAGAACAGTGTAGCAGCTATTGCATGAGTATGGCTGCCGAGCAATCCAATAAACAAGGCTCTGGGTGTGCATGAGCCTGCCAGCACTATTCTGACACAACACCACTGAATAATGCTAATTACCTCATTTGCTGATGAAAACCATGCAAATGAGGTGAATTAGAGATTCAGTAAGCAGGCAGGCATCCATGTCAGAACAATGTCCGTTGCAGAACTGTATACAGTTACTAACCATGTACATTTCTGCAAAAATCAAAATGGGAGCATGACAGCTCAAAGTAAAACATGCATTATGACTATTAGGCATGCCAATGGCCATACATATGGCCATTGGCATGGAAAACAGTTTCAAAATTATGAAAATCAAAGTTTTTTGGCGGGCCAATTTCAGCCGTAAATTAACCGTAGCTCAGTGGCGCGCATACGAGATTGAGCAGAAAATGCAAAAAATTGTAAAAGATAATTTTATGTGAAATATACATTTTGCCATTATACTGAGTAGCATTCAGAACCAAAACAATAACAGGTAACACTGGTAGCTAAGGAGATAGACTCCGGTGTAGTGGTATAGCAAGGAACTAAGGCAGTGGGGTATGCAAATAAGCTAAATGTATTGAATAGCAAAATGGGAGACCGTGTCTGCCTGCACCTAACCATGTAGGAGCTATAATGCTGTAGTGTAAGCAGGAGAAGCAGCTGACATAAAAAGGGGGTGTGTCATGCTTGGTGTAAGCACATTGGAGCTCTGCTGCCTCTATTTACGCTCAGCTAAGTGCAGCTAAGCAAGGGGGTGTGTCTGAGCTAGTTCAAGAAATTCTGACCGTGTTCATGTCCCTGGGAGGGCCCTTTCTGCTCAATACAACACAATGGAAAAAAAACAGGAAGTAGCAGAAGTGTTTACATTTGAGCAGCGGGTGGGGCTTAGAAGGGGCGGAAATGGGAAGAAAAAATGGGAAATAGCAGAATAAAGGTACTCAAGTACAACTAATATAGCTGGCAGGTGGAATGTATCATAGTCAGCCAACCACACAGGCAGCATCTGTAGCACACCAGTATAAACTATGCAAACACCTTAAAGTCTGTTTTTTCCCACAAACTCTCCACCATTGGTGTACACACTCGGAGGAATTTTAACTGACAAAATGTTAGGGGCTGCTGTTGATTTGATACATCAGTATGTGCTAGAGGCTGAGGGAGGGAATTTTAACTGACAAAATGTTAGGGGCTGCTGTTGGTTTGATACATCAGTATGTGCTAGAGGCTGAGCGCAGTGAGGAGGATAATGCTGACAACCGTCCCAGACTGAGGAGGAAGAGAAGAGTGTTCAGACCCAAGTAACCTACCAGGGACTACATGATCTGGAGATACTAGATCACTACAGGGTGGACAAGGACTTACTTCATCAACTCACCAAGCTGTGTCAGCCTCACCTCAGACCCAGAGCCAACAGAGGGGGAACCCATCCCAGTTGAAACCAAGGTAAGTATAGCCTTAAGAATACTAGCTCCAGGTACCTTCCAAAGACCTAGTGGGGACATCATGGGAGACTCACAGACATCTGCATCCAGGGTACTCCACAAGTTCCTGGATGTAATGTGAACATATGCTGGTGAGCACATATATTTCCCCAGCACCCATGAGGAGAGGACCAGCAATATGCGTCCCTTCCACCATGTAGCAGACTACCCAGAGGTACTAGGTGCCATAGACTGCATGCACATCAACATCAAGGCACCACCCAGTGAAGAGGGTAGGGTCTATGTCAACCTCATGTGCTATCACTCCATTAACTGCCAGGTCATGTGCAATTCACAGGGCATTATCATGAATGTGTGTGCTGGCAGCCCTGGTAGTTATCATGACTGCCATATCTGACATGCCTCACAGCTGTACCAGGCATTTGCCAGGGGGGACATCCCATAGGGCCATCTGGTGAGGGATGCAGGCTATACACTGGAGCCATGGATGATGACACCCATCAGAAATGAGCACACACACACACACACACACACACACACACACACACACACACACACTGAAGAACACCATAATGAGGCACACACACAAACTAGGAACATTATAGAGTGTGTGTTTGGGATGTTCAAGTCATGGTTCCTCTGCCTTGACATATCTGGTGGACCCTTGCAGTACTCTCCAGCCACATGTGCACACATGTTCATAGTATGTGCCATGCTACACAACATGATCCTGCAGAAACAGCTGCAGCAGGAACATCATAGGGAAGGCCCACACAGCCCCCCACCATTGCCAAGGCCCCCACAGGCACAGGGGAGCTTGGAGGAGGAACCCCCTAAGCTTGCTCCTGTAGGCAGGTGGCATGCCCAGTATGCCCAGGCCTTGGCAAAGAGACAAGGCATTGCACACACACTGACACTGTAGGGACTCAGGGACTGACACCTCTCTCTGACTCACGCACACAGTAAAATGGATGTCAAACACATCACACTACCTGTATCTTACCATACATAGGCTGTGTACTGCATGCATCTGACAGATCCAGCCCTCAAGCACCATCCTCACAACAGCCACAGGCACTAGGTAAGTCACTCTTCTTAACAATAAATGAATAGTGTAACATTTGTGGTAGCATAGCTATGGTATCGGTGCATTGTAAAGGAATGGGGTGGCCTACCAGGATAGCAGCAGACAACTGACAGCTATGTGGGACAACAGGAAATGTCTGCCCAATACTGGCATCCCCAGAGAATGCAGTAGTCCCCTAGGTGACAAATCTCACTGCAGTATATGTGGAGGGCTAACAAACTGGGGGATGTCATAGGTCACATGCATGGATGTCAATGTGGGGGTCCCATACGCACCCCTCAGCCTCACCCAGCAAGTCAGCCATAGAAAACCATAAAGAAATGTCTGGCAAAGGCCCACAAATGGGGACAATGATGAAATATGCCCATACAGACCTACACAGTGATATCACAGAAGGGCTTGCAGGTGCAGTAAGGCTCTGAAGGGTAAGAAACCTGAAACCCAAATGTCTGCCATTACAATCTAACCTGTGGTCTTTAGTGATATGCCTGTAGTCTCCAAGACAGGCACAATACTATGATAAATGGAACCAAAATGTAAAGGGAACATTAGCACAGTCTGTGCAAATGTGGACAGTTGACAGGTGTGACCCCCCCCCCACACACACACACATGTTCCCAAAGAAATGCAGTAACAGTAATGTTTTTAGGGTATAAACAGCACAGCACACATTCCCAGGGCTGTCCCAATCAACTTGATAACTTGCATGTCCACAATATGCAGGGGTCAATGAACTATGTATATGTGTGGTCAATAATGTCAGTATGTGGCCTGCACTTACTCCTGGCTGTCATGTCTTAGTGGCCTAGGTACAGTACTGTGGTTGACAGGGTCCATGTTCCAATAATTGCAGTGCCAACTATTCTGCATGTCAAATACAGCTACAGTAGAAGTTGTACACACTCTCCACATGTCAATATCTGTTACTGCAGGAAAGTTGGACAGGTCAGGAACAGGGGGCCACACATATGGACAGTACACAGCTCAGAGTAAACTACACAAAATCACAAAAGACTAAAGTCAGAAAATACATGCAACCCATAGGCGCAGCATCATCCTGGTCTGTGATATCAGTATGGCTTGTTGGTGTGTGCATATCCCACACACTCCCACATTTGTGGAATACAGTCCCTGTCCACATCAAGCCAAGTGCCTCAATACCCCTAGTGATGTGCTCCCTGTATAACTGCATGGGAAACACAAAATACAGTCCTGTGATTCCACCTGTGTCCCTGCTGGACAGGGGCTCTGTGTGTTGACATGTCTTAACATGAGCTACACTCCCATCTGCATGGGTTATAAGGGCTTCAGGGCCAATACCCTACTAATGTCATATCAACCTATCAACCTATATACAACTGTCTGTCAGTGGTTCACCACAATACTCTGTACTGCCCTGCCACTGACATACCTGGAAGTCACAATGCTCTGTGGAATATACTATACATATAATGGACATTTCTGCACAGTAAAATGCACTCTGTACCCACACCCATACCTCTCAACCTCTCATATAAATAAAAGTGGGACAAAAGCCCAATGATAATGTGCTGTAAATATTGCTTTTACAAACTGAGAAAGTTGGTAGAATAATGGGTTTTGCATTAGCAGGAATTGTCTGAAGGTTATGAAGTCTGAAACACTAATGTCTGTCATTATTTTATAACGTCAATCTTTAATTATTTGCAACTAACTTGCCATAAAAACACAAGCTTATGTAGACTGGACAAAACTTCTAGACAAACACCTGGACAATATGCCAAAAACTGTACAGTTGAGAGGTATGGCCACACCAGGATATGACTTTTCAGGTAAGAAGAATACCACACAAGCAGGAGATCCCCAGCCAGTATATCACAAAGTTGCTGGACTGTTTACACAGCTTCATCAGTCAATCAGCTGTAGCCACACCTCTCAACTGGCCTTTTTGGTCAAGAATGTCTATAGTTGGGCTCATAATATTGGTCTGTGCATCATACATGTTGTAGTCCTAGGTAATGACACAATACATTCCAGTGTCAGATGTCAGATATGTCAGAAAATGTCTGCTAAAACAAACCCTGTACCTCTAGCAACTTCCGGTTTACTTTTGAGAGGTATGGCTATAGCACACAAAACCCCGGATCGGAGTACAACTATCTCTATAATGGACTCCAACTCTTACAATAGAAGGTCATACTGGGCATGCTCCTACACTTAGAGAATCACAGACCATGTCGGAACCCACATCGGACTATATAACTGTATTGAGACTGTATGAGACTATATAACTGTATTGTGCATATATGTCTTTGCATACAGACAGCTATGTACACCTTAACTGTCTCTACACACACCCATCAGACAAGATTACCCTCAGCTAGCTGTAGGTGGCCCATATGTGATATATCTGCATCTGTTGTGTGTGATACACAGACATATATATGGGCAACATATAACAGTATAATAATAAAGAAATGCACCAAAGGTGCAAAGAGACTCTTCCTTTAATAAATAAAATAACATTGAGCGCTTTTGTTTCTCTGAAAGGAAACTTCATCAGAATAAATAACAGTACAAGAAATGGCATGTAAATAACCTAAAAAATCAGGACATTGGCTAGTTATTAGCTCAATCAGTTTATTGCTTAAAATCACATTATTGGTAGCCATATTTTGTGAAAAAATATACATTTTTAAAAATTAAACTGAATACAAATTCACAATTACCAGACTCAATGAAAAAGTGTTTAAGTTTAAAAATAAAAGTAAAAGCATAACAACATTAACAGGACATAACAACCATTATTTATAGTCTCGCTGCCCTCTCTTTTAATAATGACTTTAAAGAAATGTAATCATTAAGACCTGGGGGAAATCCAGCTGCTAATCTTAGCTGCCACTTCAGTATAATCTTACAGTCACCCCCCCCCCCCACACACACACACACACTTGGTTCTACATGTATAATTTCCAAAATGCCAAATTTAAACTGTAAAAAACCTTGGCATATTTTGGAATGTCTATAAAGGGCATTTATTTCTTTTTTATTTTTTATATTATTATTGTGTTCATAGATTCTATTTTTAAGGACTCACTCTGTCTTGCCCACATAGAATCCTTTACATGTCGCATAATAAGCAAGAGAGACAACCCTATGAACTTTACTTTACTCATATATTGTTACCCAATGTTATGTCACTATGTTTAGTAATATTGAAAGTTTGTTATTATCTGTTTTATTCTCCATTAACAATTTCTACTCACTTTCTTTTATTAAAAAAAAATATTCCCCCCCAACTCTAGTTACATCTCTATTAATTCTAAATATATTGCAGTTCTTTACTATAATTTCCTTTACATCTTTTTAAATTGGACTGTACTGTATATTGCAGGCTTTTTCAAAATTGTGGAGAAATTATCTATGTGTTGATCCTGCAACCTAGTAAAGGCTTGTATCCTTTTCCCCATTCTTTTAGTACCCCTTCCAAAATATCTTCCAAGGAAATTGGAATATCTTCTGTTACAGTTTTTTCGAACACGTCCAATAAAGGATGAAGTGGGGGATTAAAGGTGCTATTTTTTCTTAAAACTTTTTGATTCTGCATCCTATCAGAATCAGATTCTTCCACAGATTGTGAAAAAAGACACTTAAATTAAATGTTCTAATATACATATGAAAATCAATCATATTATCGGGTAACAGGAGTGTTAGTAGGAACATACTTGAAACCTTTAGAAAATAAAGAAAAATATTCTCTTATAATAACCTTATCTGTATAATTATATATAGATTCATAGATGGCTAACTGCCCTTGCAAGCCATTTTAAACTGAGATTCAAACCTTGTACCTTGTGTTTGTAAGGCAAACACCTTAACCATTAGGCCACCCTCCCATATTTTAAATTGGGTAGAAATATAAACATATTAATGGAGAATAAAACAGATAATAAACTTTCAGGTGAAGGAACTAAGCTTGTGGTAGATGCTCCCAATGTTCATATATTACTAAACATAGTGACATAACATTGGGTAACAATATGGTGAGTAAAGTAAAGTTCATGAAAGGTAATTGTTATACAAAAAGGGTTGTCTCTCTTAGAATCTATGAACACAATAATGATATAAAAATAAAAAGAAACAAATAAAATATGCCAATGTTTTTTACACTTTGGCATTTTTTACACATAGAGAAAAGTAGGGGGTAATTGGGAAGATATACTTGAGTAAGAACTGCAGTGGCAGGCTAAGATTACAGCTAGATTTCCCCAGTCTTAATATGCATTTCTAAAAAAATCAGTATTAAAAGAGATGGCAGATAGACTATAAATAATGGTTGTCATGCCCTGTTAATTTTTTATTTAAATGGCATTTATTGTACTGTTATGTATTCTGATGAAGTCTCCTATCAGAGAGATGAAAGTGCTCAGTGTTATTTTATTTATTAAAGGAAGAGTCTCTTTGCAGCTTTGGTGCATTTTTTTATTATTTTATTAGTTTTAGTAGTGCTTTATACACTTTTTTGGTTGCTCAACATATAACAACATGTCAGATAGTGATAAAGATACAGGGAGACACACAGAGAGAGAGTGAGTCATATGCAGGGATACTTGAATGGCATAGGGTGAGCTCCATTGTGTAATAGTACTGAGGTGGGGGTTATAATATCATATCACTTTGTGTGTGCACGTGTGTGTGTATGTGTGTGTGTGTATGTGTGTGTGTGTGTGTGTGTGTGTGTGTGTGTGTGTGTGTGTGTGTGTGTGTGTGTGTGTGTGTGTGTGTGTGTCTGTGTGTAGGTTTAAGTATTTCAGTACACTTCCCATTGCCCTACTTCACAAGATCTGCTGCTGTCATTCACCTTAGATGTACCATTAGACACTTGTGAGCCCTATAAGCTCTGTAGCACGTGTGATAACTGCATAACACTATAGTGCAAATAACTAGATAGGTAGGGGGGTTTAATCTCAGTCCTGGCAAATGTGAGAGTGCATGTGTGTTTGTTTGTTTGTAGGTGAAACAGTTTTAGGCCATTCCCTCCCAGTACACTTCCCAGTGCCCTATTTTAACAGTCCTGCTGATGTCATTCCTCATAGAAATACCCTTGGAGAGCCCCAGCACTATAAGCTCCTGGTGTGTGCAATAGCTATGTGACAGTATAGTACAAATAATTAGATAAACAGGGGTTC
This sequence comes from Protopterus annectens, assembly GCF_019279795.1. Lineage (NCBI taxonomy): Eukaryota > Metazoa > Chordata > Ceratodontiformes > Protopteridae > Protopterus > Protopterus annectens. Next base: position 1,910,227,007 of record NC_056725.1, read on the forward strand.
TGTTCTCAGTTCTGGCAAATGTGTGTGTGTGTGGCAAATGTGAGAGTGTGTGTGTGTGTGTTTGTTTGTTTGTAGGTGAACATTGTAGTGCAAATAATTAGATAAGCAGTGGTTCTATTCTCAGTTCCAGCAAGTGTGAATAACTGATTAACACTATAGTACAAATAACTAAGCAAATGTAAGTGTGTGTGTGTGTTTGTGTGTGTGTGTGTGTGTGTGTGTGTGTGTGTGTGTGTGTGTGTGTGTGTGTGTGTGTGTGTGTGTGTGTGTGTTTTTGTAGGTGAAGCAGTTTAAGGCCATTCCCAACCACTACACTTCCTAATACCCTACCTTAGCAGTCCTGCTGTCATTCCCTAGTAGAGTACAAATAACTAGATAGGCAGGGGTTCTATTCTCAGTTCTGGCAAATGTGTGTGTACAAGTGTTTGTAAGTGTGCATGTTTGTGGATAAAGTATTTTGTGGACTTTCCCACCCACAACACTTCCCAGTGCCCTACTTTAGTAGTCCTGTTGATGTCTTTGCCCTTAAAAGTACCATTGGACAACTCTCAGCCCTATAAGCTCCATGGCGCATGTAATAACTAAGTAACAGTATAGTACAAATAACTAGATAGACAGGGGTTCTACTCTCAGTTCTGGTAAATATGTGTGTGGGTGTGTGTGTGTGTGTGTGTGTGTGTGTGTGTGTGTGTGTGTGTGTGTGTGTGTGTGTGTGTGTGTGTGTGTGTGTGTGTGTGTGTGTGAATCATATCCTCCATGTGTATGTGAGAATCATCTCTTCTGGGGTGTGGGTTATACCATTTTGAAGTGTTTACCACCCAGTACTTCCTATTGCCCTACTTTACAAGACCTGCTGATGTCATTCACCTTAGAAGTACCTGTATACACTTATCAGTTCTCTAAACTCTGTGACATGTGCAATAACTGTGTAATACTATAGTACAAATAATTAGATAGGTAGGGGCTCTAGTCCCAATACTGGCAACTATAATAGTGTGTGAAGCATATCCCCTGTGGCTGTTGTTTGTGTAGGTTATACGATTGTAAGGCCTGTTGACCCCCTACTCATGACATTACTTTAAAGAACCTGTTAATGGCATCTGCCTCACATGCACCATGTAGCACTATACAGCCCATACCAGTCATCTCTACATATGTATATGGAATATCCAGATGTTTGCAACCTATATGTGGTCTGTGTCACCTAATGATGAGCATTCCTGTTATATCATTGCCAAATATGTCCATTACTGTAGTGACACACTTGCCAGCATCAGAGAGCATACCTGACTGACACATCATGCTGATACAAAGTCTGTCACTCTATCACTTGCCCAGGTTTGTAGGAGCAGTAGACGGGACCAGTCACTATTTCTGGTGGGTTATCCCACCATCCATGAAGGCATTGCAAGATTACTTGTTGTAAGAGGCTGTGTGTTGTGTCCCAGGCATATAATCTATGTGGATCATGTCATATGTACGTATCATTACAGTACATACAAGGGGATATGTAGGGTTACTAATATGTCTTTTGGCAACTGTGTATGTGTTTCTGTATGCACCGGCCATGTGGCTGTCTTTACTGTGTGTATGTGATGGCTATACCATTTTGTGTGACTTTTCCACCCTGTAAACTCCCCCTTTGCCAACCTAGTTTCAGATGTCATCCACCATACAAGCATAGTTACACAGTTTGTAACACCAAGTCACTGTGGTGCATGCAATGGTCATATCACTGTGTATTGTACATAAATAGATAGGTAGGTCATCGATTCTGAGAAGTGTCAACTCCATGTCCATGTTTGTTTCAATGCATGTCCCCATGCAGCATTGTGTGCAGCAAAACTGACTGTCTGGGGCCTAGGGCCCAGCCCAGAGGTGTGTGCTAACTGCCAGACTTGTGTGTGTGTGTGTGTGCTCTTGTGTGTGTGTGTGTGTGTGTGTGTGTGTGTGTGTGTGTGTGTGTGTGTGTGTGTGTGTGTGTGTGTGTGTGTGTGTGTGTGTGTGTGTGTGTGTGTGTGTGTGTGTGTGTGTGTGTGTGTGTGTGTGTGTGTGTGTGTGTGTGTGTGTGTCAAATGGCTCTACCATGTTAAGGGCTTCTGAACCTACCATTAGCAATCTGAACAGCCCCTGCAATTGTCACCCACTTGAATAGTAGTGGCAGACACTGCAACACTACATTACCTCTGTGCTATTTGTGTTTTATATATATATATATATAAATATATATATATATATATATATATATATATATATATATATATATATATATATATATAGTGTTATTGTTAATAACACTGTGCAGGTAGGGGCTGTGCTCAGCCATTTGACAGCTGCCCCATGTACAGGACTATGACTCTGTGTGCACTACCAGCATGAGAGGCCAGACATGCATATGAGTTAGCAGACACACATGCTGGTGATTGTCAGGTTAGACTAACACAGGCTGACTTGTGTCAGGAATACATACCCCAAACCTGTCATACACAATACCGGGCATACCCTCATCAACTGCATGAAGGCTGAGTGGATGGGACAAAAATGGCAGGAGCAACAGGTGCTGATAGGTGAATCTGTTGCAGTTAAAGTAATAGCTAAGCTTGTGAGGGACCTAGTGCCAGTACTCAAGTAATCTCCTCTGCATGTGTGAGCCTGCAGAACTACAGAACACCCAGGTGACATGTATGAATTCTAGCTGGCTGTGTCAAGGGTATGTATGCAAGGCCACACTGTCCGCAGAAATTGTCCCTCACACACTGTTACATGTAAGCTCTTCATTGCTACTGTCAGCCTGCAGACACATAGACACATGGAACACAGTATACAGTACATGACACTACAGTCAGCAGTGCTAACAGCAGTAATGCACTATGGCTAAAAAGGTACATACACCATCATGTGTACCCATAACTATAGCCAGCAGACAGCACCATACACAGCATTATATTACTACACTGTACTATATTCACCCTGTGCATCAGACCCACATGAGCATGTCCCTACATCAATGGTATGGATAATAGGGATGTGGCACAAGTACCATCACATGCACAGACCGTGGGATTGCCAGAGGCCTAGGCTGGGCCATATGGTTGACATCATGTGTGTGAGTGTCTGTCTCGAGGGGTAGTGTTCAACTGGGCAGTGCAGAGGAGCTGTGCATGTCTGCTGGTGACTGGCCTGTGACAGAGACATGTGAGTGTTTGTATGCACACAATCAAGCCATGTGGATGCCCTACACAGGGCTATGTTGGACAGCCATGGACCGTACATGCCAGGATGTACGGTTCACTGTCTCCCACCAGGGATGCAGGAATTGGTTCCACCAGGAGTCTCAATGGCACCACCAGGCCCAAGGACAGATGCAGTGCTACTATCCCCGATGGTGACTGCTGTCTGATGGATCCACATACCTGACAGGACTGTCCAGGACAACGTGCTTATGGCCTGCTTTGGTGTGGTGTGGACAGCACCATCCCTTCAGTAGTACTGGTGGTATTGCCACTATGGGACCTGTGAATGTGCACAGCCATGTAGGTTCTCAGCTGATCATGTTGCTGACCTATGTCCACCTGGCCAATGCCATACTCCCACCACATCCTCAAGCACAGACATTGCATGGTCAAGCAGTGACGATGTCTCACCCCACTGACTATCCACGACATTGGCAAAATGATGTACAGCATCACAAATGCTGTGGAAGCTGTCATGCATGGCAGAAAGCATTGCATTCATGACCCTGAGAATCTGTCTGGTCAGTACATGCTTGTGCCTCCATGATGGACCATAACATGCTTCTGGTGACACCTGCTGTGACACTTATGACAGGGGCTTGATGGGCAGCAGTCCTCTGTCAAGCACCCCTGTCCATCTGCCTGTGTGTGACCTCACCTGCTCTCTGGCTATAGCTAGTGTCTACACTCACACTTGCCATTGTCACTACACTAGCCTGTTCCATGCCACCACCCTCCAACTGTCCATTATCTGTGACTGCTGGGTACTGGGCATGTGTGGGCATACTGACTGTGTTTGGGGACATTGTGGGTGAATGTGGGATACTAACCGAAGGCACAGATTCAGCCCCCGACAACCCCACCTGTGCCTCACTATGACCACCATCATCATGAGAGTCTGCTAAGACACTAACATCAGGTTGTGAGAGGGAGAGATACCAACCTCCATGTTCACCTGCGAGCAGAAGACAACATATTTAAATTATACCCTTCAGTATTATGTTTGCTGATACACATGCACACACACACACACACACACACACACACACACACACACACACACACACACACACACACACACACACACACACACACACACACACACACACACACACACACACACACACATGACTGGTAAAGTCTGGCACAGCTTTGTCACCTCTGGGCCCTTCAGGCCAGACCTTACAGTAGTTTTGGCTGCCACAATCCATCTCTTTACAGCTACTGTAAGGCCCTCAACAAAGGGTGACAAATCCTACTGTGTGATGGGCCTATTAGCAGAATGGTAAATGTGACCAAGAGCAAGGATATTGGAGTGAACTATATAGTGTCACCAAGTGCATATGCAAGTACTGTAAGAGCTGACTTACTGCTATACAGACCAGACACAATGACAAGGTTTAATGATATGTGATAACACCTAATGAAGGAACAAGGGAATACTCTATCACTGCAATACCTACACAGTTCAGACTCACAGGAATTAATTTCAGACAACATTGCAGGACAGTCTGCAATACTTACAGTAAACATGTAAAGTACTAGGAGCATAGGTTCATACGATGATACCAGGCTATTGGCCCAGACACCCTCATAAGCCTAGCCCAGACTTTTGCCCATATCCCTTCAAAGCCAACACCTTTTTCCCCTGTGCAGTTGTGACACACATGGGATCCCAGGGGTGTCTTTTTCTTTTGCCATGCAGTTGTCCGCTTCTTCTTCAAGAGGGCTATACACGAACTCTGCTAGGCATGGGGAGGGAGTGTATTTTACAGACAGTGTATTGTGTGGGACACTACACTATCCTGCAAAGTACTATACATATCACATACCAGGTGAGGGCCTTGCATGGGTGTTGTGTGAGTTGGATTTGTCTTACGGATATGCAGGAACACCATCAAGGCTGGTTTGGACATGGTCTTGTATGCCAGACACAGGTCGCCTATGATCAGTCTGTATGAGACAGAGTACAGGGACAGGGCTTTCAGCCTATCTGTATAAGATAGGTATTGCAGACCCTGGATTTGGCTGATCAGGAACCTCTGTGGTCTCTGCAACTGCTGCATTTGCTTGGCATGGTACATGCCAAATCAGCCATTGTACTCAGTAATTCATCTGATAAGGGTGGAGTACAGGGATGTTGTGGCCTCCTGGTTCCTGGAAGTCATACCCATATGTGTGAGCTGGGCCATGTAGACAGCCTTCTGTACAATAGTGCCCACATGGTGGGAAACTGTCAGGTTGCTACCAACCTTGTGCGCAAAGTCACCTCACACTTGATTGCATGATCAGTACATTGTTATTACTGTCATAATTAGTGTGGATGACATCTACAACAACAGGGAAAATGATGCATCTCCTGGCATTCAGTTTGAGGCAATGCTTTTGGCACCAGTCATTAATTTGGGTAAGGGCCTCATGGACGATGCTCACATCAGTAGGGGAATGTAAGACAGTGGCCAGGATTCAATCATCTGAAAACCTGGTCAGCCACAGGCCACTGTTTTTGTCTTGTACCTCATAAGTGTATATCTCAAACAGTAGAGGCCCGTCAGACTGATCCTTGGGGTACACCGCTCTGTAAGAGTCTATTACTAGAGGTGGCTTCCACTACTTTGACTGAGTGGATACTATCATTGAGCCAGTTAGCAACCCATCTGGTAACATACAGGTTGATGTCTAGCTGTTTAGGCTTATGTGTCATGGCTGCCTGGGCATTATTCTGAGAGATTTGGGCTAGGTGAAGGTAGGCAGTGTGCACCATCTTCCTCTCATCCTTGTGTTTGTTAACCACTTCAAAGAAGTCAACCAGGTTTAACAGGCCTGATCTCCCTTTGACAATACCACACTGTGTGGGCTCAAGCATTCTGAGGTTGCAGATGACCCTGTTTATAAGGTCCATGATATTGCCTTCCATACCCTTGCAGATCAGGTTAGTTAGGCTGATGTGCATATGATTGGCTGGGTCAGTGGATTACTCCAACTTTTTGTATATGGATGACAATTGCTGTCCTTTGTGCAGATGAGATGACACTGGTGCTCAGGCTTTGGTTGACTACAGTGTGTAATGGAGCTAAGAGCTCATGCCTGAGTTCATGTAAGATGCAGCCAGGGATGGTATCAGGTCTATGGAGACTTCTGTGTGTTGCCTTTGAGAGGGCATTACGGAGCTGCTTCCTGATGATGAGAGGGGGGGCAGGTGATGTGCATGTCCATGTGTACCGATGGGGGGACAGGGGGGTGATGTTTACATTTAACCTGTCTGCAGCAGGTTGGATATATATATATGCTGTATGTGTATGTGGTGTTATTGACCACCACTACAGAGCAGATTTGGGTGTTGCCTCTGGGATTGAAGACATATGTGAGGAAGACCTAGTGATTGGCCTTGGTGGATGTGTCCAATTTGCATTCAAAGTTAGCCTTAGGGTAATTCACCTGTGACCTTATTTGCTTGTTCAGACCAAGGTGACATTGCTTCCAATTAGCCACCTGCCCCTTCTTGGCCCTGTCCAGCAATTATTTCCACCTATTATGGTATTTGTGTATTGCTGCTGTCCACCACAGAGGTTTACCCTACCTTGAGGGAATTGGTTTTGTCCTGTCAGGTTTTGCTAAGTCCATACAGCTATGTAGGTGCTCACATAGTGTTGTGATGTAGGCTTGGACACACTGCTAGTTTCATCTGACAGGATAGTGGCTGTAAAGCTACTTATACCTGCTCTGAGGAGATTTATAGTCACTTTTGGAAAGTGTTTTTGGTTGACCCTGGCAAGGAGGGGACAGGGGAGATGGTGACCTCAACAGTGATGGCTATGTTGTCAGATCTTACCAAGGAGGATGACACTGTAGGAGTGCTACAGTGGCTACTCATGTTGGTTAGGACCAGCTACAGGATATTTCCACCTGTCGTAGGAGTGCTGACCAGCTGATCCAATGCATTAGCATTGATAAAGCTGAGGAATCTCTGTGCATTCATGTTCAGGTAGAATAGGTCATGCACCCTATGGGTAGTTAAAGTAACTCAGGAGCAGGGTATACGGTTGAATCTTGACAGATTCAAGCAAGTCCAGATAGGTGTAGTGGGTGTCCAGAGTCATGGTTGGAGGTCTGTTGCTAGCTATGATTTGAGTAGGTGTTTTGTCAACAGTTAACTGCACTTGGGATGTCTCCCATGTGTCATACTGTTTAGCCAGCCTGAAGGTGTGCATGTGCATGATAATGTTTAAACCTCTACCTCCTGTGGCTTTGCAGCCCTCCATTTGGGGTCTAAATGTATGGTTGGATGAGTAACCTGGCAAGGTTAATGTGCTCTCCACAGCTGCAAACCAGGTGTCAGTAACTGCACAAATGTCAGCATCCTCCAGGACAAGGTACGCTTGCAATGACATTAATATTATTCTAAAACTCCTAGCTCCTGTTAGAACAAGACGTCTGGACAGAGGCACTCATCAATGGTGGGCAATGGACAGAAAATAGTGACACTTTATAAATCTAGCTGTAACGCATCTAGCAAAGACAGTTTCACATGCACAGGAATACTCCGCAGGATATGACATTTGACATTCAAATGAATGCTGGTATGTTATGACTTCAGTCTTTACTGGGTTGCCAGTGATTTGCCAGACAATATACAACTGTATGAGGCATTGACTAAAATATGAGGCAAACATATGGTCAGTCTGAAAAACTCTAGACAGTTGAAAGGTAGAGCTCATTATATAACATACAGTTCAACACACACTTTTGTGTCAGTTGTTTACTATGCACATACCCATTATAAGTCTCTTACATTTGTAAGACAAGCATATGTATCATAGTAGCATTCACAGGTAACATATGAATATTTACAACATCTGAGGTAGCTGGCCTAGCAGTGTCACAGTCAGTAGTAGTCATACATGAGCTGACCTTTGCTGGGGTGACTCAGTAGCCAGAGCTGTGATCTATGTCACTGCAGACAGGGCCAGCAGGAATGGACGTAGGTGCTAGACAGCAACATGTGAGTCCAGCAAGCCTTGTTGCAACCTAGTGTTTAACTTCCTATTTCACATTATTGGATCCCCCACTTCTGCATTCTATTACATGCTTAATTGATTGACATACCTGTTATAGTGCTGAAGAGTTTCCTCAGAATAATGCAAATGTTTAGATTTGTGTAGTCACAGTCTGTCCTTGTGTAGATGGGTTCAGACCTGTTTTGCATAGGCAGCAGCTTACCTTTTGTAGGTAATGCTCATGAGCAGGTGATGGCCTGTGTACCAATTGGTGTCTCCCACTTGCTACTTGCATCCAGAGCAGCTGTGTTGTCTTTCCATTAGCCAATGCCATGGCAGCACAGTGCTATAACTAAGTCCTTCATGTGGGCCTTGTCCTTTTTCCTTGCCTGTGAGGAGGACATTATGAAGGTGTGGGGCTATAGCTTCACAGGAGGTAGGAGAAATACCTCTCAGAACAAGAAATGTGGAGACAGCCCAACAAAATGGGGGACAAAGTTCCAGAATTAGGTACAGATTGTAAGTAAGTATTGCTGTTATACATATAAAAAGATTGCTAGATTAACAAGGTCTGTCTGGACATGCAATTTCTGTCTGACTTGACTTCTGACAGTGATATGTCTTTGACAAACCTCTTAACTGCCGAGATGTCCACAGAATGTCCAAAGGTTTGCCTCTTATGATTGGTCTGTTCCTCAGACAATTTCTGTTTTTGAAAAATCAGTAGGATAATGTCAGAAATTAAATCAGTAAATGTTGATATCCATTTGTGTTTCAGACATCATATCCTTCAGAGATGTTATGTTACAACAAATCCTGTAACACCAGCAACTGTTTCAGTTTGTAACACCATTATGTGAGATATGTCCTTCTTTTTGGCCCTCTGTCCCCCAAGTATGTCAGCCTTTGTCCAGATGTCTTGCAGTAAGAGGTTCAGAGGTATGGTATATCATTTAGTGACTTCACTCTTGATATCATCCCAGTGACTTAGCAAACTCCTGGAAGTGGTATGCGGCAGTGGCCATAAATATGGTCCCACACCCTGGACATTCTGTGGAAATCTGTACAGTTGTGAGTTATGTATGTCTGGCCATTATTAACAGACTGTCATGACTGCATAGCAGTGTAGTGTATAAATGCTCGTTGGGCTGAATAGGGATAGTGGCAAATGTGAGTGTCATAGATCCTTTTCTATCTGACTGTGCATGCTGCTACAGTTGCTGGTGGTCTATTAGATGTATATGTTTGTAGGGGCAGACTGAGAAATGTCCTGTAACACTGAAGGATTCCCAGTAGACTGTAACTTTGGGCAGTATATGTCGCTGCAGTGTGTGTCTGGCAATCAGGTTATGTTTGTTCAAACAGTCGTTATACCCTAGAATTCAGTTGGGGTACTAGTATGTTGCTGTGACTGTGGTGCAAATGGTTGTGGGAGGACAATTTCTCACTGATGTCTGCTTTTCCCTACAGTTACATCCCTGAAGCACATGATATATTTGCAAATTCATGAGTAATTCCTCAGATCTGATTTAGGATAGTGTCGTGTTGGTCTGACTGTAGTTCAGAAGGTGCTGGATGAAATGGTTGGCATCAGTGTTTTTCCCTTCTATTACATAACTGCAGTCATACCTCTCGACTGTCCTGATTTCTATACACTGTCCAGATGTGTGGCTCATATTTTTGGTCTGTTTCCCATAACAGTTGTGTGTTTCTGAAAAATCACTGGGATGATGTGTGCTTTGACATCAGTAAATGATGATAATCATTTGTGTTTCAGACCTGACATCTACCAGAAAATATATGTTAAAACAAGGAACACAGTTGAGGACAACCTCCAAGGAACCAGAACCAGTAGGAATTGATCACAAAAACTTTAATAACAGTTGTTTAGTGTTTTCGTATAAAACTTCATCAGAACAACCAGTTGTTCTGGTGAAGTTTTATATGAAAGTGCTAAACAACTGTTATTAAAGTTTTTGTGGTTAATTCCTACTGGTTTTGGTTCCTTGGAGGTTGCCTTCAACTGTGTTCCTGATTTGTTCTTTCCATGTGTTTTTATATGTTAAAACAAACCATGCTACTCTAGCAGATTTATATGCTTATAACAGCCATATTTCAAATATGTCACTATTGTTTGCCCTTTATCCCCCCACTTTGTCAGGCTTTTTGCACATGCCTTGCAGTAAAAGGTTGAGTATGTAGATATATATATATATATATATATATATATATATATATATATATATATATATATATATATATATAAGAGTACTAAGGATGTGTATTTTTCCCTTATGTTAAATGACTGTAGTGCATGATATGTTTGTAAAAGCATTACAAATTACCACAGCTCAGATGGTGCAGTGGTACATTGCTGTGATTGTTGTGAACAAGGGCCTGGGTTTGAAACTTTGCAGGGCTGATTGTTTTGTTGCTGGACAGAACATGGGTTGATGGAGACAGTGATTAGAGCACTTTTAAGCAGTTGTAAGTGGGTTTGCATGGTTTTGCATGAAGCTAACAATGCTAACAGACAATTAAGTCCTCTTAGCTTTGCTTATCAGCGCTTATTCTCACTTACACCCGTGCTAATTTTAAATAAAGAAAAGAAAAAAAGGTGATAGGAAAGTGGTGAAATAAGGGCAAGCAGGGGTTAAAACATTTGGAAACCAGCTAGGGATGTGCAGGACGGGTGTAGGAAAGAACTATATCTCTACATTTCTACTGCAGCAACAGCTGTGACTGATGTGGAAAATTTGAAACTTACAGCATCACACCCCACAGGGAGGGCTGTTAGAAACATACATTTGTAGAGTAATTTGAGTGTTGATTGATTTATGTCACTGGACATGGTAGCAAAATGTAAAGCTATGTATGGGGCAATGATTTTTTTGCGGGACAGATGCAGTTTTTATTTTTTTATTAAGGTGAGAGTGGGATGTTGGGGAAGGGCTGTACGTATGTTTGGGGAGGTAGGTTGGGTAGGATAGGTTGCATCTGCAGGCAGACAAGACACACAAGACAGCAGACAGGGGTGGTATATGACACATGAGGGGGTAAACACCTTGGATGGGAGGGGTCATTGGGAATCAGAGGCCAGGGATACAGTGAGATTGAGGTCCCCACCCATGGGCAATTGCCACTGCACCTTCATGGCCCCTGAAGTCGGCTGTGCTGGGGCCAGGCAACAGGGGCAGCCTGCCCTTCCAGGTGCACTAGGTGGTCTTCCATCTGGCACAGCCATCTATCCAACTCGGAGCAGATGAAACTGCACACCATACCCCAGAACTTGTGGCTGGTGATAGGCTCCTCTCCACCCTCTGGGGGGGATGGGCCCTGTCTCCTGAGTTGGTTCCACCCAAAGGTGGTGAAGGACCAGCAGATGAGGAAGTTCCAGGTTGGGTCCCAGATGTGCTGGAGCCTGGTGTCACAGCCAGATGAGGCAGAACTGGCAGATCCACTGGGATCTGTCTTCCCAAATGTGCAATGGTGTTGAGGTTATCCAAGATATATTGGTTAGTCATGAACAAAACATTTCAGAATTAGTTATAACAGCATGTGTGGGTGTTCCAGTTAACCCAAGCCAACAGATATGAAATGGTTGCATAGCAAACAGAACACATGTATAAATGGAACAACAGTAAGCATTGTAACAGCATGCCAGTTACATTGATGGCAACAGGCTGCCAACAATGGTATTTGAACAAAGTATGTTAATATGCAACCAATTACATATATGAACATACCCATAGTATATGAATAATAATTAGAGATGCAGATGAGGGGTGGGGGAGAGAGATAGTCCATTAATAACTGTATAGGCTTTTATTTTTCACAACAGTACTGCTCAATACTCTACAGGTCTGCCCTCACTTTATATCTACCTATGCCCCATAGCTTCTGTAGCACATACATACCTGTCAAACTGTCAACCTGTATTGATATGGGGCAGACTGGGACATCTATGGCTACATTACTAAGGGGGCTTGTACATGTCAGGGTTACATATCTGACAAAGAAGGGGTACCCTGCATTGATGTTGTGTGTGTCTGCTACTCGCATATTTCACCTGGATTCCTATCTGTGTCCAAGGTGATTGGCAGCAGTGACCACTAGCCATGACAGTGTGACACTTGAAAGACATGTATCAGGAAGAGTGCATGGTGCATGTACCTATCCTGCTGTCATTTGCAGGCATGGGGTTGGACAGTGGGACAGTTGTACATGGTATATTGGTATACACTTCCTACAGCTACTACATGCATTTCCTTACTTGTAACACCTGTGGAGAAAATATCTGTTACTACTATCTAACTGTTTCTACAAATATTCAAGTTTTTTTGAGTGTATATATGCACATATCTCAGTACCCCTCCCTTGACTCGAACCATGTCAGAGTGTGCTAAATGAACAACAAGATTATTTTTATCACACTAAGCTACTGGGGAACCACTGGGTCTTGTTTGACTGATTTCTGCCTATTACTCTGTGGATTAGACAGTCAGACCTTGTAATCCTGGGATTCATGCATGACAGATAGTGTACTGTGTATTAATCATTTGAAATAATACAATCTGGAAAGCAAAGGTTAACACAAGGCAATGCTGCAGGGGACAAACTATAATACATTAGACATTACTATTCAGGGTTCAAGTCTTAGTGCATAACATCTTTCATATTTCATTTATATTTTGTTTTACAGCTCCACAATCTTCTGTTTTGCATAATAGCTGGTTCTCAGAACAACCTCAGTAAATTCATGCTGTCCAAGCCATATTTGCTGTGAAGCACCTGTACACATTCTACTTGTACAACAACATACCAGAGTAAGCACAACATTTGGTGATTTAGGTCTTTATTGTACTTATATGACACAGTGCTTTACTGCTGCATATCCTGTAGATCAGTATTAGTCTGGCAAATCTTTATTTAATCATTAGACACACAACACACTACACCTACTGGCAGTAAACAATTTACTCCTTCTTATTTACTTCACTATATACTGCAAGGTAGATCTGTACTCATCAGCCTGCCAGTGCAACCTTGTCAGTCTGTCAGCATGGGCCTCAGCATTGCTAGCCCTATCTGCTGCAGCTGTAGTGGGAGAAAACAAACATTATGCATAGGCTAGGATTTGGTACGGCTATGGATGAGATACTTACTAAATATTGGAGCATTCTGTGCCCGAGCATCTTGGATCCACTGGACCAAGAACCCCCACTTCCTCTAGTTTAGGTCAGCATAGTGATGTTGTACCTGCTCACCAGTTTGGTGGATTCCTGCGGCACTGGTGAAGTTGCATGCCTGATGGTCCTAGGCCTCTGTTTTGTACTGAGAGCCCTGGTACTGGCTTTGCAGCAGTCAGTCATCATGGTTTTCTACAAGGAGCCCAACCATGACCCTGGACTCCTGAATGCCCCAGCAGTGTGCCCAAAAGCAGGCTCCCTCTCCAACGCCAGACATGGTTCCTGCAGAGCTCAGACTACAACAGGTTATGGCTGTATTAACCACCAGTGTGGTTTAAATAAGGCCATATTCCCTCCCTTTGCTGTCATTAGATCATTTTGAAAATGCTATGTTCAGCTAAGTGGTGCGCAAATCTGCTAAGTGAGTTGAACAGTGCTTAAACGGGTAAATGCTAAGCACTGCTTAAAAGTGCACAAATCCACTTAGCTGAGCTAACTGCTTCTTAAAATTTACATCTAAGCAATGCTTAAACCAGCTAAGCATAGCTGAACACTGCTTAGCATTGCTCAGTTTTTATTTAAAAAAATATCAGGATTGTAGATTAATTCATCATTACTGACATATGTATGTGATTTACTTTACATGATGCCCCCCTATGTGCTTTCATTACATTACCTTGGGGTGTGACTGTACTGTATGGGATACTTGTGTATACATGGGGGATTTCACATGTTATATGCACTCTTACTTCCATTGTGGACCAGCCCCACTACCCTGGCTAACAAATATCAATTACTACATAATTTAACATAAAAAATTTAATTTTAACAATGCTTTCCCATGTAAAAATAAAATGCCTGTCCTGGTACTCGAACTGTGAACTTCTGCATGCAAAGCCAGGATTCTAACCACTACATTATCTCATCATCAAATGTTTTACCTATACATTTTTATTTAGCTCCTATGAGATGTTTAAGCAATGCTGAGCAGAGGGCTGTAACATGCAAACCTGCTATGCTTGAACGTAACTTAAATGGAAAAAAAAATAATAAAAGCACTTTAATTACATGTATCAATACTACTTGTAAGTCATATCTGGTAATGCACTACCTGTCATTTGATCAGCTGTCTAAGTCTGTATGGGATATATCAGAATTGAAGTCATACATGACGGCATACATTTGAGTTTCAGACTTCAATCCTTCCCTACATGCTGTTATGTTAATACAAACCCTGTTCCTCTATCAACTTTCTAAGTTTGTAAGGGCAATATTTATGATCTGTCCTTATTTTTCACCCCATCATTTTAGGCCTTGGCCAGTTTTTTGCTCTGAGAGGTTGGAACATCTTAAAGGTGCCATATGGCACTTTTGCATTACAGTACCTGTCACACACCTCCTGCATTGCTTACTATCTAAATAGCTGCTTTTAGTGTCCATGGACAATGACAGCAGTTAGAAAGTGGTGTACAGCATTTCGGCAATGCAAGGGGTGTGTGACATTACCTGTCACACACCCCCTGCATTGCTTACTATCTAAGTAGCTGCTTTCAGTGTCTGTAGATACTGCTAGCAGTTAGAAAGTGCCGTATGGCACTTTCAGAGTGCAGGGGGTATGTTGGATGTGCAGGCACTCAGTAGTGTTCATGTCTGCTTAGCCTTAGCAGTAGCACTCCTTCGTGAATATGTAAGGCATGCTGCTGTTAAGACTATGTGGAAATGGACACCGTTTACTCCCTGCAGGAATAGCACTATTCCTGCACAGAGTTTATTGAATCCTGAGGAATGTCTTTGTATAAGGGGACTGAAGTGTTCCTCCAAGTTTTTCCTCCTTTACTGATGTACTGAGCATGCGTATGGGGCTTGCATCTCCATACTTGCACAGTACATCAGTACATCAGAAGAAGCAATGGAGAAAAGAGAATTTCCATTATGGCTTTTTTTTCCTTGTTGAGATTTTACAAGGAACAGCATAGAAATAGAAAATTGAAAACATACCTGATTTTTCTTCATTTATGATGTGTTCATCAGCATATCCCAATAGGAGATCTAATCAGCATGCTCGTTTTTTAATATATATGAGCTGCCACTGTATACTTTAGCTATAGTAATTAGTGATTTTTCACTAGTCTAGTCTAAATTCCAACTATTGCTTGCACATTCCTTATAAAAAATTAACAACTTAGTTAAACTTTAAATATCTCCACATCTAAAAACTAATATTTGTTTTATTTACATTAGAAGTAAAATCCAGAAATCAGTTGAATCTCTGGTGTAAATAAAGAAGGCATCTAATTATTCATGGGTACCATGCCATTCTATAAAAGATCCATAAAGTGAAAATAATGCAAAATATGGCATGTAAACCCAGATTTATAGAAAAGTACTTCCTGTCATTTAGCTATAACCAAAATTAGAAAAAGAAAATTGGTGGTATTGCTATTCCATAGCAACACCCAATAAGTCCTTGAAGTACTTATTGTGAAACTTTAAAAAATGTCCGAAATTAAGTTTAGCATCACAGCGACTAAATTCATTTTCTCTGCAGGTAACCAATCATTTTCTAATAATAATGATCTTACCATTATATTTCCTTCTTCCTGTGATATCATAAAGTTTAATGATTTGGTCTCAAGAGTGATTAACCAACTTTCTTTCTCCATCATCAGCTCTTTGTTTTTCCTTTAGAATGAAAAACTATCCATTACATATAATTTTACAAACTCTAACAAAGGATTAACATTTCATCAAAATATAGTCAAGGATTTTGTTTTTGTGTAGGATGCTAAGACATTGGTTCTTAAGAGAAAATGCCTACTCTCTTGAATTTTTGGAGTCCCCAAAATATGACAATGAATTTTGATATTTTTCAAATTTCCAAAACCTAAACTGATAATAACACCAATCATGTTAGTCATGCAAGATGAAAACTATTAACCTATACATCTTAAATAAATAACCAAGTGTAACGTGTTTATATGTAGTTGCATCCAGTAAAATGTTTTCCAAATATTATATAATATAATATGTAGTGCCATCAAAGCCCAACCTTAACTGACTTCATAAAATATTTTTCAGTGTCTTTCATCAGTTTTAATAATGCAGATCTTTCCTATTTTGTTAAATTGAAATATTTTTTATTGGTGGTTACTTAACAATATTCTAATATTTTTTTATAAATATTTTTAAGCATCTGTAAAGTAGGATTTAACACAGCAGTATAACAATACCAGTCTTTGAAGTCTGCAGCAATCCTAAACTCACAGGACTTTTGAGGTTCAAGTCTATTCTGTCAACTTCTTTAGCCCTTCCCATTGTAGCAATTATTAGACCATTTTGTAGAACCTTTATTTCAGTAATTGCTATCTGCCTTTTCTCTCTCTCTCTCTCTCTCTAAATATGCATGTAGATAAACACACACACACACACACACACACACACACACACACACACACACACACGCGCTGTTACCATTACTTACATACATAAGCTACACTTTAAACAGTTTAACTCAAATGGCACAAATTTCCACCCTTTGATATTTTTATTTACAGTATTTTCATGTTAATTTTGCAGCATAAGCCAAACATATCACATGTTATGTTATCCACAACTGTAGTGGTTCAAGAACACATCAAGCCACACATTATGGAATTTGTTCAAATCATATACATTTCCACTTGTATTGCCTTCATTGTATTGCATAAAACCTGTGTATTACAAATCCTTGATTTTCACAGAACACACAAAAGTTTAATTTACAGATTAAATCGATTGGATTATTTCTTCTGACCCCAGTTTCTATCATGGCCCTGGCATTCTTTCAAACTCTCTAAGTGACAATTCCCCTACTTTTATTCATAGAAATGTCAAACATTCACCCAAAGAACACTAGTACAGAGAATATTGCAATCTGAATCAATTTGATCCAGTCAAGTTCAACTCTATATTATCCAACATCAGTTGGAACATCCTTCATAACCTCCCCCTTAATGATGCTGTTACTACCTTCAACAAGATATTTCTAGATCTAACTCCATGGCCCCATCCAGAAAAATCAGGGTAAAATCAATCTCACTAAGAATACATGCTCATTTATGCATCAGAGAGATGCTGCCTGGAAAACCTGAACCAAAAATAAACCCCCTTCTCTACTGCAACATTACAAAGAACTTAGAAACTTGTGTAAAAAACTAGTCATTAAAGAAAAAAAATTCCTTAACCACAACCAATACAGCCCACACAATAACTCCCCAAAATGTTGGTCTACCATTAACAAAATCCTCCACCATAGTAACCCCTCAACCCCAACCCCTTCCCTAACCATACTGCCTCAGACACTGCCGCTCTGCTAAACAATCACTTCATTAAAACAATTGAAAAATTAACTCAACAAAGTCCCACTGCCTCTGTTCTGCCCTTACCTCCCAGACCTTCTCTCTCCAATACATTTTCCTTTCAACCTGCTCCCACTACTTTCATCAAAACTCAACTGAATAAATTCAAACCCTGCTCACCCTCTGTCGATAAATTACCTCACACTTCCTTAAAATCACTGCCAATTCCATCTCCTACCTTGTCTCTATTCTCATAAACCATTCCGTTACCGAAGCCCTTGTCTCTGACATCTGGAACACCTTTTTCACTATCCCTCTCCATAAAGGTGGAAAATCCACTGACCCATTCAACTATCACCCATTGCTATACTCTCCCCCCTTTCCAAAATTCTCCAAAAATGTGTACACACCCAACAACTTAAACACTTACTAGATAATCTTTTAACTCCCACCCAGCATGGATTTAGACCCCACCATAGCACATCTACCACGCTACTTTCATTCACCCAAGCTGTAGAAGAAGCCCATGACAACAATCTTCTGGTTTCCTGTCTATTCCTTGATCTTGCCAAAGCTTTTGATACAGTCTCACACCCCAAAATGTTATCCAAACTTTCTGATCTCCATCTCTCTACCCCCTCTAAAACTGGTTCTCAAGTTACCTATCTGATAGACAACACTCTGTTCTCTGGCAATCTGTCACCTCTGCATTCCTACCCGTCACACCGGCGTTCCCCAAGGCACTATTTTGGGTCCACTTTTGTTCAATATCTTCACCAACCAATTACACACAGCCACTAAACTCTCCACTCTCTTGCAGTATGCCAATGACTCAACCCTGATTACTACCACCCGCAGTGTCCCTGAGCTCCTTGCTCATACACAGAATCCCCTCACTTCCATTGAAACCTGGATCACCAATAATCAACTAATACTAAATCCAGAAAAATCAAAACTGCTACTTTTCCTTCACAAAACACTGGCTCACCATAAATCCTCCTTCTCCCTTACCTCACTTAACAACACTATCATTAGCCCCGAACCATATACTAAATTACTTGGCGTTACTATTGACAATGAACTTAAATTTGACATACATATCAATCACTGCATAAAGAAAACACACCAAAAACTTGATCTTCTGTACCATAATCACAAACTACTCTCACCCTCCACCAAACCCACCATAGCCATGTCTCTTCTCATACCCTGTCTTCTGTATGCAGCCCCAGTCCTTACTAACCTTCAGTCATCTTTTCTCTCCAAATTAGAACAAACTTACATCAAAATAGCTAAATTCGCTTCCAATCTACCCTATTCTCATAAACCATTCCATTACCGAAGCCCTTGTCTCTGACATCTGGAACACCTTTTTCACTATCCCTCTCCATAAAGGTGGAAAATCCACTGACCCATTCAACTATCACCCATTGCTATACTCTCCCCCCTTTCCAAAATTCTCCAAAAATGTGTACACACCCAACAACTTAAACACATACTAGATAATCTTTTAACTCCCACCCAGCATGGATTTAGACCCCACCATAGCACATCTACCACGCTACTTTCATTCACCCAAGCTGTAGAAGAAGCCCATGACAACAATCTTCTGGTTTCCTGTCTATTCCTTGATCTTGCCAAAGCTTTTGATACAGTCTCACACCCCAAAATGTTATCCAAACTTTCTGATCTCCATCTCTCTACCCCCTCTAAAACTGGTTCTCAAGTTACCTATCTGATAGACAACACTCTGTTCTCTGGCAATCTGTCACCTCTGCATTCCTACCCGTCACACCGGCGTTCCCCAAGGCACTATTTTGGGTCCACTTTTGTTCAATATCTTCACCAACCAATTACACACAGCCACTAAACTCTCCACTCTCTTGCAGTATGCCAATGACTCAACCCTGATTACTACCACCCGCAGTGTCCCTGAGCTCCTTGCTCATACACAGAATCCCTCACTTCCATTGAAACCTGGATCACCAATAATCAACTAATACTAAATCCAGAAAAATCAAAACTGCTACTTTTCCTTCACAAAACACTGGCTCACCATAAATCCTCCTTCTCCCTTACCTCACTTAACAACACTATCATTAGCCCCAAACCATATACTAAATTACTTGGCGTTACTATTGACAATGAACTTAAATTTGACATACATATCAATCACTGCATAAAGAAAACACACCAAAAACTTGATCTTCTGTACCATAATCACAAACTACTCTCACCCTCCACCAAACCCACCATAGCCATGTCTCTTCTCATACCCTGTCTTCTGTATGCAGCCCCAGTCCTTACTAACCTTCAGTCATCTTTTCTCTCCAAATTAGAACAAACTTACATCAAAATAGCTAAATTCGCTTCCAATCTACCCTATAAAACCCACCACTGTCTCACCCATAAATCCTTACAATGGCCGGAATTCCAGAAATAACTACATCTTCTTCAGCTACATATTACTCACTCTCTTCTCTTTAACCCCACATCCTGTCCCTCCATCTCTAACATATCACTCTATAACCCACAGTGTCAACTTCATACATCTGACAAACATCTCCTAGAAATCTACAAACCTACAAAAAATATAGGAAAGTCCCTATATAAATTCTCTGTCGCTCATACCTGGAATGCCCTTCCCGTCAACATAAGATGTATTCCCCAGAAAACACAATTCAAACTTGAGCTTAAACAATACCTACAAAAGACTTGGTCCTGTCCTTGTCATCTCGAACTTGAAACACTACTGCTTTCAAAATCCATATGCCAAACACACCTTCTTATTTTCTATTTATTTTCCTACTGTATACCTACATCTTGTTCATGTACATGCTTTTTACTTATTTGAGTCTATGGCTGCTACTTGTATACATTGTTGCAGAAGAATATACTTTTGATATTGCACTATCTTATGAAACTTGAACATAACTGTATAAATAAAATTAATGACTCTTTTTTCCCGATGTAAAATTTCTAGAATGTACTCCACTGTAATTGTATCATAAAAGCATACTTTTTATAATTTGTTAAAAAAAAAACTTTTGTAAAATTGTAACTTGTATTTCATAACTTTTCTCCTCGGGTCTCCACTGAAAATGGGTCCCTGGCTCAACTGGACCAACCTGGTTAACAAATGACAGTAAATAATTAAATAAATCATGTCTATTTTGAAATAAACCTGTCACATCTATATACAAGTTTGATCATCATTTGAAATGCTTCCAGATGAATTCTCTACCTTAAATAAAATCATTTTAATAGTTCACAAAATTTTCATAACTCACAGTTCTTGACAGTCTTGCTATCAGTCTCATTTATACTAAATGTACAGGTTTTCCTTGCCAGTGCCTCCAACCTTAATTGAAGCTATCTTCATTCAGGCCCTTAGCCTGTCTGATGCTGGAGCCTCACCTTTGGTTTGTTTTCTCTATGCACAAGTCTAAAAACCAAAAGAAAAATCTAATAAGGCTAGACTTGCCACTGTGTGATTTCTTTAAACGTCTTGTATTAGAGGCAACGTGGGATATATGGAAATGACCTTTTAAGGACATCAGGTGTTTCAGCTATATTACAATTCTGAATGTCCATGACTTTTTTCTTTTTAAGTCCATTTATGGACAAATTCAGGCCAATAAAGCCAAACCCCACTAGTTGTGTACATGCATGTTTCAGCCTTCTTATAGCATCATCAGTACAGCATAAGTGGAATGTTTGGCTAACATTTAGAAACACAGGGTCGCCATACCCAGCTGATATCCATAACCATTAAAGTGTCTGCAAAATATCCCAAACAACAAACTAAAACAATGAGTAAAAAGGTCACACACACAAAAAATTAGGTCTTGCTAGAGTTTACTTTTGTTTTTTACTGATTGTTTTTTCTGTGTGACCTTTTTTCTCCTTATAAATCTGGGAAGTTCTTCTTTTAAAGAATGCCTTGCCTGGATATAAGGCTTTTGCCTGTAAAACTCTCTTGGGCATACTTTTGCCTGGCTATATGGATATCTCCTGTATAACATCTGTGGATCAAGTCCTCTGTAATTCCTCTACAATGAAAGTTAAAAGATTCTTTTGTTTTCAGATTGCACTCTTTTATTTTTTCAATAATTTTTATTTTTATTTTACAGTTATATAAAAACAATAATTTCCATTCTTTCATGACCATAAATGAATGTTATACATTGCAGACAATATAGTAACATGGAGGTCATAAAACATATCTATTTACACTATATACATACATGCTTTTTCAGTCAATTCCATTGTTATAAAAACAGCACATACAATAACGGTTTCAGGTCCATAGCTTTGCTGTGCAATCGTGTATATATTTCTAGGTTCCTTTGTACCTTGTTACTATGTAGTATGTATGATGTTTTATGCTAATATGATGTTAAAGGTTTGTTCCCAAATTTCTCGGGCTTTCATATTTTTGTTTTTTTTTATCCATTACTATTTCATGAGCTAAAAGGTGTTTTATAGCTATTTTTTGAATCCCTCCCAAGAGATATTAATAGGGTCTAACCATCTGAGAGCTATGTATAGCTTCATTACTAAGAACATTATTATAAGTATATTCGCTTGTTTTCCTGATATGTTAGATGGGAGAATATGTAGAAGGGTAAATTCCCATGTTAGTGTTGATGTTTGTTATCCCATTTTTTGCAGCTGTATCTTGAGGGAATTCCAGAGTTTGTACACACATTTTCAACTCCAAAATATATGCATTAGGTCTGCTACCTGGTCCTTACAGTGTGGACAGTATGATGATTTTGATGCACTGAATTTGTGAAGTACTGCGGGTGTGAAATATGCATTATTATTTATCATGAGTTTTGTGTATGCCAGTTTTTTAAGGGGTATAATTTTCAGTGTTAGATTGATTGCATGACTTATTTTCTGGTTGTCTATGTATGGTTTTAATTTTTTCCAATAGTTAGAGAAAGGAGGTCCTTCTGAAATTTGATTTCGCCTATCATTTTACATGAGTTAGATATTGTTTTCCTTGTTGTAAGGATAGTCTTCCAAAGCAGATTACAGTTTTCCATGTCACTGTTAAGTATAGTAAAGTTTTGGAGGTAGCTGGAACACAACTCTTTGATTTGTCTTAGAATTATTATATATGATTTGGGTAGATTTAGGTTACTTCTCATTTCTTGGATTGTGCAGTTAAGGTATGGGTAGATATCTTGGATTATTTTGACCTTTATTCAAGGAAAGCAGTCAAGGTGTAGCATCTTGTTATTTATTTTTAGATTTGGATTTTTATGGAGGGGTTGTAGTGTTACCATAGCTTGCCCAAGATTTAAAGAACCATAGCCTGAAAGTAGTGAATGTATGTTAACTTTCATGGTTTAGTGTAGCCTGAAAGTAGTGAATGTACGTTAACTTTCTTGGTTTAGTGTACTTTGCATAGTGTACTCCCTTAAGGACAGCTGACTGACTTTAGTGTGGTCAAATGCTGCATCAGAGTTTAGCGGCAGGCATCACCCCTCATATATCTGTTACCCTCTTAGTTATACTGCACTCCTTTTCCTCGATAATCTAGAGTGAACCTTTGCCTCTTCCTACCCATCCTGCCCACACTCCAGCTCCCTGAATTACACAGCACATCTCTGATATACTGACTATTTTGTTTGAATATAGTCTAAGGCTACTTAACTGTCACATACCTACCTTCCAGCCATATAGGATACATATTGCAGTAATAGGCCCTCTTTCACATAACACTGATAGTCTCCCAAACTCTCCAGTGTCTTGGACTACTGGCTCTAGGTCTTAATCCCTCCCCCTTCCATCTGCAACACTCCTGTACCTCCTGTCCATCTCTCCTGTCCCCTCTCCCTTACATCCTTCCTTCCAAGGAAGTTTACGTAGGGAACCCTGTTGGTGAGACACCATTTTCAAACTGTCCTAGCCTCCCCGTAGATGCTGCTGCTGTGCTTGCTAGCGTGTTAGTGGTAAGGAATTGTACTGTTATTTTTTATTTCTGTACATGTAATAGTATCTGCTGAAGTAAATTCATGTTTAAGTAACTGTAGAATGTTTTTTAGAGTTAACTCTGCCTCGTGAATTAACCCACAGGCAAGAGGAAACTACAAGTGTATCTGTACATTGTAGAGTTGTTAAATAACTATGTCATGGCTTTAAATTGTGTCTGCAGTAACTTATCTTTTAGAAACAGTAAATGCAAGTGTACACTAGCTCCTATATTTAATTTATCAACATCGCGTGTTGTATGCTGAATGTTAAATACTTGAATTAGCCTGATTATTGCCTTATCATTTAGAAACAGTTTATTTGGTTTAACAGCATTGTGTGCTGTATGTTAAATGCTTGAACTAGCCTGATTATTGCCTTATCTTTTAGAAACAGTACAGGCAAGCATAGACTAGCTCCTTTAATTAGTTAAACAGCATTATGTGCTGTATGCTGGCTGTTACATACTTGAATTGGACTGATTACTGGAATACATACCATCCAAGTGCATTGCCTTATAATTTAGGAATAGTAAAGGCATACGCACAACAGCTCCTTTAGTTAAACAGCATCACATACTGTATGCTGTTTGATATATAATTGAATTAGCCTGATTATTTCTGGATACTGGCTTACTTAACATCCAAGTGTATACATAATAGCCACACTAGTATATCTATTTGTCAGCATTGCCAGCCATTAAAGTGGTAATTCACTGTCTGCTTAAAATAATTAATGTTTACAGCAAAGTCTGTCTATAATATAGCATAGCGACTCCCACTTGCATTGGATATAGCTTATTAATGCTACGATTAGTTTGAATGTTGATGAATACATCCTGTACTTATTAGATAAAACTTGATAGTTAAGTCCTTGTAACCCACTTATTGTGTGGACAACATTTGGCTTGGGTTACCATTCTAAATAACTGCAAATTAAGATTCTGCTTGACCTGCAGGGGTAAACTGAGTTGGAGACATATCCAGCCTCCTCTCATTGTACTGAGACATTTAAATGTACTCTCAGATACCATAGCTTCATTTGGCTTACTGTTTCATGGATATTTCTACATGTTTGGGATCTTGCAGTTTCTAAATTGGTCTTGCTGTTTGATGATTGTACTGTTTAAGTAAGATAAGTGAACATCACCTGAACTGTGTTTTTGTTGTTTATAAGGAAAAGCTGTTTAAATATAACACCTGAATGACCAACTTGCTGTGCTAGAACCTTGTATACCTATGGTAGTAGTGCAAAAACAAAATGAAAAAGAAAGCAAATTTTGAACAAAAAGCCTGTCCTAGCCTGTATGCAAACACCCTGAGTACTAACTATCTCTTTACCTCCTCCAGACCATTCTTAGCCATTATTTAAGGGTTCCCCCCTCCCATCAAACACCTACATCAGTTAAGAAGAATCACCCAGAAAATACTGTGGACCCAGCAAAGAAGTTTGAGAGAGCCATAGCCTGAAAGTAGTGAATGTATGTTAGCTTTCTTAGTTTAGTGTACTTTACATAGTGTACTGCCTTAAGGACAGCTGACTGACTTTAATGTGGTCAAAGGCTGCATCACAGATTAACGGCAGGCATCACCCCCCCATATATCTGTTACCTTCCTCTAAAATCTAGAGTGCACCTTTGCCTCTTCCTACCCATCCTGCCCACATTCCAGGTCCCTGAATTACACAACACATCTCTGATATACTGACTATTTTCTTTGAATTTAGTCTAAGGTTACTTAACTGCCACATACCTATCTTCCACCCATATAGGATACATATTGCAGTAATAGGCTCTCTTTCACATAACACTGACTCCCAAACTCTCCAGTGGCTGTGCCCCGCTCCATTTGCTATGCTCACTCCACTCCCTTACCCTACCCCCATTCCCACCCACCCCATATCAATTACATTTATAGTTATACACCACACCGTCTATCAGTTCCCTCTCACCCAATTAGAGTTTCACACCACACATATCACTTACAAACCAACACCCTTCACCACACCCTTACTATCACTCATTATAATATATCAAACCCACTTACCTACCCTTAAACACTCTTCACCAGACATGATGAACTATAAACAACAGTCCCACTTAATAAAAGCACTACTCTACCTATGTACTATCATCACCTTTCTCCTGCTCTCCTACCTCTCCTCTTACCACACTCAACTACATATCAGTCCCCCCCACAATGGCAAACCAAACCTCTATCCACTCACCTGAAACTTTGTAACTTCCCTATCACACCACTAGACCTCACCTCCTCTACATCAGTCTCTTGCTCCCACTACAAACTGTCAGTCAGAACTAAACCTCACTCCTCATTAAGGCATACTAAAGTACTACACAAACTAACTAAACTGTATCTTCACCTACTCCACAAACTCATTCGCTGTGGTGACATTCACCTTAATCCAGGCCCACCACAACACCCTACACAGACTCTAATCAGCCAAACCCCCTATACTATAGATCTACCTCCTCTCTCCTCTTCATTAACATAAATGCAAGAAGTATGCTTAACAAAATCCAGGACCTTCATGCCCTTCTAACTGTATATAAACCAGAAATAGCAGTGCTAACTGAAACATGGCTTAAACCAGAATACCATAATAATGGGATTATAACCTATGGCTATAACATAATACGCAGAGATAGAGTAGAGAAAAAGGGAGGTGGCATAGCAATATTGTTTCAAAATCATCTCAACATTGAACAAATTGATTATAACACCCAAGAAATCAAGATTTTGAACTAATTCTTGCCAAATTTAAACTAAACTCAAACAAACGTATCATTATTGCATGTGGCTACATTCCCCCAGGCAATAACACTACTATAATGGAAAATCTGCTAACCTGGATCTCAAACTCCATGCCACAACAAACTGTACTACTAGGTGACTTTAATATTGACTGGCTGAACTGCTCTAACCACACTCCAACTACCACATTAACCTCCATAGATTTACCCAAATTATATCCACCGCAACCAGAACAGACAAAACCTCAAAACGCGAATCCATCTTAGACTGGATTCTGTTATCTGACCCCCACTCTAGCATGGCACTCTGGCTGTCTACCTGACAGTCAAAGTGATCATCAACCAAACTACCTAATTCAGAACAGACCCCATTAAATAAGCCAACCCAACCTCAGAGTAATACATAATAAAAAGACCTTTAAAACAATTGACTTCATCAATTCACTACAAAGCTGTAATTGGGCACCCCTAAAACTGCTATCTCTAGATGACGCCATACAGTACTTTAACTCCACTTTCCTGAAAATCCTAAACTTTCATGCCCCCCTCCAGAACTATAAGACTAAAAGCTAACTATGATCCATGGCTAACTAAAGATACTAAGACTACAATGAAAGAGAGGGATCTGGCCTGGAGTCAGTATCAAAAGAACAAAACGAATAATCTGAGGCAAACCTACCAAGAACTTCAAATCAAAGCCAAAAAACAAATCAAACTAGACAAAAGTAATTACTACAAAAACATACAGGAAAAATATGCCAACAACCCTAAGAAATTTTGGGCTACAATAAATGGCATAATCCACCCAGGTATAGCCATCACCCCAACCCCAGTACTACAACCATGACAACATTCCCACACAATTTAACAAGTTCTTTACTGAAACAGTTCAAACCCTTACCAATGCCCCCAATACCACTAGCAGCCCTATACCAGGTGCTAGCAAAACCCACCCTACTACTCAAAACAATACCTCCAATTTTTCCCCACACCCTGTACCCATTAAAATTATTTCAAAGCTCCTTAAGAAACTCAAACCAACCACACTAGCTGCTGACACCCTACTAGCCGAATTCCTTCAGATAGCAGCAGATGCCATAATGTATCCTGTGTCCATCCTCATAAACAGGTCACTTGCAGAATTCAAAGTCCCAACCCTGTGGAAAACATCACACATAATTCCACTGCACAAAGGGAGCAACTCCTTAGACCTCACCAGCTACTGCCCAATCGCAATACTCTCACCTCTATCCAAGATATTAGAGAGAGTTGTATATTCCCAACTACTGGGGTACTTCTTACAAAACAACTTAATCTCCAAAACTCAGCATTGCTTTAGACCATCCCACAGCACCACCACAGCATTACTATCATTTACAGATATAGTTAACCACAATAGTAACAAGGGACTATTTGTATCTTCCATTTTATTAAATTTATCTAAACCCTTTGACATGGTAGACCATAAAATATTCTTCTCCAACCTTTATCTACCCTACGCCTCAGCCCCTTCACTATATCATATTTTACTAGCTACTTATCGGGACGACAGCAAGCAGTCCTATGGCATGACCAGCTGTCCCCCCTGCTACCAGTATCCATAGGTGTCCCTCAAGGATCTATCCTTGGCTCACTGTTGTTCTGACTATTCACCAACCAAATCAACTCCTCCTCACTCACAGCATCAGTAGTACAATATGCTGATGACACCACCCTTATAAGTGCCTCCTCGACCTTAAAGGAACTGCAAATCTTCACCCAAAACCCTTTTATTCTAGCCCAAACATGGTTCACAAACATCAAACTTATTCTTAACCCAAAAAAAATAAATTCATTATTTTCAGCCCAGGTCATGCCCCCCCCAACAACACTTTCACCATTCACTCCAAAGATAACATTCAAATCACTCCAACTGCACACAATAAACTCTTAGGTGTAGAAATAGACAATAACCTGAAATTTGACATCCATATACAACAAACCATTAAGGAAGTTAATAAAAAACTAGAATTTCTCTATAGGAACAAACACTTTATAACTAAACAAACCAAAGCTACTATTGCAAGAACTCATCTCTTATCCATCCTTCTCTATGCCTCTCCCTTCCTTACTAATCTCCACCAGAGTGATCTGAACAAAATGGAATCTTGTTATAACAAAATAGCCAACTTTGCTACTGAAACCTCATACAAATCCCACCACTGTCTTGCCCTTAACCAACTCAATTGGCTCAAGCTACCTCAACTACTTCTGTTTAAATAACTCACAATAGCACATACTCTCTTCTGCCTTCCAGAAAAAAACCCTGCACTTCAAAATATAATTAACCCTCACATCCCTACCAGAGCCTTATGATCTAGTTTTCAGAACCTAATAAACATTATCAGACACAAAAATGACGCTAGCAAATCTCTCTTTGCCTGCACTATTGCTAAAATCTGGAACTCGCTACCTAGCCAAATAACCTCCACTACCTCCACTATTCAATTTAAGAATCTCCTGAGAACCCACTTATCAAACAATTGGCTTTGTTCATTCTACTCTCCAGGTTAATTTGCAACAATACCATGTTTAAGGATTCTACTAAAGGTCCCCTAATTCCTTTCACTGTAAAGCTTAATAATCACTGGTTATTTCTGTAACAAAATATTGAGAGTACTCATAATTTAGAAAGACAAAAAAAAAAGTTCTTGTATTTATATTTTATAGATCCGCGGTGGTGGTGCTGCAGTAACATTGTCGCCTCACAGTAAGATGCTGATCGGTTCGCCTCTCGAATAGAGCGTCTTCTGCGTGAAGACTTGCGTGAATGGGTGTACCTTCATTGAAGGTTGTGCATCAGGGCTGGCAACTCGGCACGTAAAAATCAACTGGTTATGTCTGAGTTTGGTGCATACCTCTCAACCTGGAAACATCAAAAATCTGGACAAGGCCCATGAAAAATAGGTACAAATCTGTACGCTGATTAACATAAAATTTGCATACACAATTATGTAACCACACCCACTCCAATGGAACTGTGAGATACCAACTTTCAAACACAAACTGAAGAACAAACAACCAAAATATGGCACCAGAGTTCCCCTGCAGCCATTCCAATGTCCCATATTACCTGGCTATTTTGCCCTATTTACCATAAACACGAATGTGTGCATGCATACTGCTGCTTTACTTCTACAATGATTATTTGGATTTTATTTTTACATTTTATAGCACAATGCACAAACACTAATATATCTGCTAAACAAAGCAATACTGTCTCAAAATGAAAATAGACTTGGCATTAAAACTTCTCTCCCCTTGAAACTCACATTCATTGAAACAGCACTGAAACCCACACCACTTCCAAAGAAAATGCATCTGGCCGGTGGTGGCTAAAGATTACCTTTGGTCTGTTTTCAAATCATAGGCCCCTTGCACACAAAACAAGAAACATACATGTGTTCTTTGATAGACCTTCCTGACTTTATGAAATTATATTCCTTGTATTAATGATATGACTCTATTTCAGTTTTCAAGTTGCAAAACCCATTTATTATAGCAGTATCATTCAAGAGACAATGGAGGGCTACTCTGACAGTGTGGTACAGCACCTAGAAAAAAACTCTTAGAGACTGCATTATTCTCAGTCCAAAATGCTAACCATATCAGCTCCTTTAGACTGCAGGCAACATTTAAAAAATAAATAAAAACAGCAAATATCATGTTTAAAGGCAAGCTTATTATTTGCTTTATAAAACATTCAAATACCTCACCATGCATTCCAAGAAGTGGTAAATCACGACTTTATTTACTGATCGAAAACCTAGTCAAGCAGGAATAGTGGTATACAACTATTTATCCTAATTGCTAAATTATCCGATATTTTATAAACCATGCTACCTATAACCCAGAACCCAACAGCACATGAAAAAAAGGCTAGCCAACGTACTTAACATCCAAATATTATACATAAAAAAATGGTTACAAAATCAAGAGTTCTGATGAAAATGATTTAGGATGTGTTTTATTAAAACCAACAAGGAAAAAATCAGCAAGTAGTTTAAGCTTGTCTGATGATGCATCATCCAGCCCTTCTAAACAGATATTATGTGTGTTGTGGATATAACACTGCATAATCAAACATGCCTCTGTACTACTTACTATGTTGCCACTTACTCAACTCCATGTGCGACACAACATTAACAGCAAAAGAAAACACACACACAACTACCCTCTGTGCAAATTTGTTAGAACTAATGCAGAAAAGAGTGACTGTTGTGCAAGGTTATTCCACAATCTTCAGAGCCTCCTGTGCACACTTTCCAAAATCCTACAGCTTCCCTTATATGCAAGAAAATGATGCATCTACATTCCATAAGCCAACAGTTTGCAATATTGTACTTAAAACTTAAAGTACACAAAATTACTTTGGATCGCTGCTTTTATCATTCTCGCACACCCAACACCTCACATTCTTTTATTTCTCCTGCTGACCTGTCTCACACACACATGCATACTAGTTGTTGTGTCTTTTACAGTGTGGTCTCCTCCTCTGCATGTTCTACTGTTGCCCACATTTCACGACACCAATGCACAGTTCATCTTTTCCTGACAAGAATCCATTTTGAAGACCTAAATCCCTTTTATCACACACACACACACACACACACACACACACACACACACACACACACACACACACACACACACACACACACACGTGTAACGGTACCTTAAAGAAAGCAGTTCTGTTCTGCCCAGACCCATCTGGCTCACTCTGCAACAAAATGAAACGGCAGTCCCAGTAGCTGTGTTCTGCCCGGACCCATTAAATTGCTTAAATCCGTCCATCCATAACGGCGCACCAGTAGCTTAAATTCATCCATAACGGCGCACCAGTATTCAAACCGATGAACTCCCGCGCATGTCCCTTAATTCCGACAGGCTGACGGAGCTGACGTCATTGCGCACGTGATGACGTCAGCCCCAAAAGCGCGAAAATTAAAACGTTTCAAAATCAGATGAAAAAAATCGGAAATGAAGGGGTGCCACTCGGGAATCGTGGCACCCCATTACTGGGACCCCAAAACTCGGTAAAAACCAAGTAATTCGGGGTGGTTGAGAGGTCTGGTTTGGTGTAGTGAAGTATATGTTCAAATCGTGTGCAAAGGCGGTGAGATATACTTTGAAGTTATGTGTTAAGGGGTGGTTATGGTATGTGTTTTGTTTAATATAAAGAAACAGGGGTCCTAGGTCGAGGCTGAATAGAAAGGGCGATAACGGACATCCTTGTCTTGTTCCGTTTTTTATCTTAATTCTATTTGACCATGTTTTATTTATATATAGGGATGTGTATGGATTGCTATAGAGAATTTGGATGATCTGAATGAAATTGATAGGTATGTCAAAATAAGGTAATGTTTAAAGTAAAAATTCTAGGTTGACCCTGTCAAATGCCTTGTGGGCATCTACTACCATTGCATAGATATTAATATCCCTCTGATTTGCAAAGGATATTAATGCATCCAGTGTTAGAGTGTTATCGCTGGTCTGTCTTTGTGGTGTGAACCCAGATTGCTCTGGAGAAATTATTTTCTCTATCAGTTTTTTTAATCTATTTGTGAGTATTGAGGTCAGGATCTTTGTATCTATATTTAAAAGGGAGATGGGTCTATAATGTTTTCAGACTGCATTCTATTTTGTAGAAGTGCTTCTCCTCCTTCTTCTCCTCTTAATGTTACATCTTCTCCACCTACAAGTCATCTCATTACATGACAGATTTTCCAACCCTTTCTTTCTCCACATAAGGATCATTTTATTGAGGAACCAGTCTTCCAGCCCCTTATGCCATGGCATACACACATGTATACACACACACACACACACACACACACACACACACACACACACACACACACACACACACACATGCACACACACAAAATACATTTAAGTATGATTGTAGTTATTGTATTTAAAGTTTAAGAATTACAATACTGCTATAAATAATTGGCAAAATGTTCTCTAAACTTCATTGTTAAAAGTGATATGGAATAATAAAAAATTATTTAGTTTAATTATATTTTGCTGACTGAGTTAGTTTTATTAGGCCAGTGGCCTCTTTTTAGGGGATGCACAATGCAGTATTTGCAATGACTAGGGAAAATGTTAACAGTGTCATGAGATTTTCTGTATCAACCTGACGCACTACAAATTCACAGATGGGGCCTTCATTTAGCATTTCATCCAAAGGATGCCACACTCATGATTTCAGCACTCACTTCTGATCTTTCAGCAACAAAGATAAACTCAAAACAATAAAAGGGAAGGGATTTGTGTTATTAAATGTAGATTGGCATGGCTCTTATATCCTCAAAATATATCTGACATAACATTCTGTTAAAAATGTAAACAGTGCAAAAGAATGTGATTCAACAGCCTAATCTCATGGCTAGTGTTTTCCTCGACTTTGAGCTAGTGGCCAAGCATACTTTGCTGGTTACTTTCTGCTCCAAAGACTTGTTCTCACAATAAAGATGCCTTGTGGAGGTGTCAGGTAGTTTTTCAATTAAGTAGATAGAATGACAAGTATGCTTAGAGTGCTCCAGAGATAAACTGGGGATATACTGGGTATTTCTCAGGCTTCTGTCTCAAGAATACTTCAACAGTTCCTTGACATACTCTTAGCATTTTTGAATCACCAGAGAAACCTCAGGACTGAGCCAGAACCACAGGTGCTTTCAATGGGATGGCACATTTTACAGAAGTGCTTGGTGGGATAGATTGTGCCCAGGTTGACATTCAGGCCACATCTGGACCATGGGAGGAGTGGTCCCTGAACAAGACTGGATGCCATTCCATCAACTGTTAGGTAGTGTTTGATACATAAGGGTGCATTACTAATATGTTGTCACAGCACACTGGTAGTTCCCATGAGTCTCACATCTGGAACACCAGCTCACTCTCCCTCCTCTTTCTACATGGAAGGCTACCCTATGATCACTTTGTTGGCAGCTATAACATTTTCCAGTCATAGTCATTTCTGTAGGTATTTTTGGAAAATGTTTTGCTTAACAGTAACCCTCCTTCTTTTATGTCTCTCTTTCTTTTCTGTTGCAGGTGATATAGGTTACTCACACAAACTTTGGCTGATACCAGTTCATAACCATGGGGGGAGCTGCTGTGGAATGCTTTAACACTACCCTAACCCAGACTTAGATTGACATTGAAAGAGTGTTTAACCTGCTGAAAGCCCATTTCCAGTACCTGGATGAGTCTAGAGATCCTCTTCTGTATGACCCTGTTACTGCATGCAGGATGCTTATTGTATGCTGCATTCTGAACAACAATGACTGTGCTTCAGTCTGGTATTCAACTGCCCCATGATGGCAGTGCAGCTTCCACTATTGTTCCTTCAACAAGTAATGACAGTGATGGTGGCCAGCTGACAGCAGTATCACGGGACCCCATGTGGAAGACTCATGCACGGCACATGGCTGTGCAGGCAAAGAGACAGCATCTAGTCCACTACTACAGGCAATGACATTCAGGAAGTGGTGCTTTTACTATAATATCACATAGATTAAGCCTGATGCATGTCATATTAGCTGTGGGCTATGCTTTGTGGTGCTTGGGGTACTGTCACAGTACATCAGGCAGTATTTAAATAAATGTTTTTTTCTGCACAATTAATTTATTTCTGTATGTTTTTGTTTGTAATATCTCCATTGTGGTGCCTAACTGCCATCTGTAACCTGTAAGGTTCATGATAAAGGCATAAGGAGAAGTGTAATGACTCATTTAAGTATTATAAGCATATAAAGATATCCAGAAGTTCAATTTTTATGTTGCAGAAATGGAGCAAGACTGTTCGGCATCTGCCATTTTTCATGCTACATTGTAAGTAACATAAAGGACTGTGTGTATTGCTGTACGGACAACAAAAATTTGCAGGTATAATATTGGCCATTGCTATGCTGTTCTTGCTCAGGTAAGATTGTATATCAGACTAATTAGTTCTTTCATTGACAGCAATCCTGTGTGTTATCAGAATTAGTAAATACCCATCGTTTGTGCAGTCCTATGGGTGAAGTGACAACAGAACTAGTTTCATTGATGGGATTTATCACCAAAGCATACAAATGGCCGTGCTTACACATCCCCCCTGCAGTACCCACAGAATACTATTTGAAGCAATACTTTGCATTGCCAAATCAAAATACTCCCTCACAAATGTTTTCTTTTTCGTCTACACAGTATCATCACACTTTTACACACATTGCAAGTTGAGGCCATTTATATCCATGCCTGAGTTTTATCAATGGAGCCTGCAATGTAATTATAAACCTAAGGCATCATATGCAATGTCCCAAAATGATTGTGTAGGTGATGGTCCTAGTTATCATGACCAACTGCTGCTATAAGAGTTTGATACTGAGTTCTGCCGAATGCAGGGGAACATCTATACATCCATTTGACAGTGCGGTGGGACACAGACGTTCAATGTAAGGTTCTACCACATGTTGTAGAAGGATGATGAGTCCTGATGTTTTCTTTTGTGCTATGTCACCTGCAGTTTTCTTTTTTTGAAACAGAATAAGTTTGCTGCAAAATAGTTATATTAATAACAAAATCACCATGCATAACTTTAAAATCATCGAACAGTTGAAAACCATAAACTCTTTAAAAATAGGAATATCAGAACAAATACTGTAATATGGAAATTAAAAAAAATATCCTTGCCAACAATTACTTTTTTATTTGTCTCTTTCAAAACCTTTGCTATTAGGGCCAATCTGATAAGTGAGCAAATGAAAATGGATGCCATTGTGTGTATATCTAACTAGTATCTATTGAATGTTAGAGTGTAAACCCTTAAAATTTATAACAGCAACATTACCCATCATTGTTATACAGATCATACATTAACTATTTCAAACTTCTTCCTATCACATTGTCAAATAAAACAGAATTATCAGATACCAGTGGACATCCATTTTTGATCATGGCACCTATAGGTTGTTTCATATCTGAGAGTGATTCCCCCCTCTTTTCAGGAAATGTCTACTATGTGTTTATGGGGGGGGTTGTTGCAAACAGAATGCATGATACAGTTAAAGATACATTATAGGGAGTTCAATTAAATTTTACACACATTTTTGTGGCACCATGCTGAGAATATAAAGACATAATGTAAGAATTATTCATTTGAAGAAGATGGCAGAGATTTGCAGTCTTTAAGCAAAAAAGAAATGAATGATAATATTACTGTTCTAATCCAACTATACATTTATCTGTTGTTTACCAGGTTAGTCTCATTAGGCTAGTAGTCTCTTTTCAGAGGAGACCTGAGGTGGTATTTATACTACTAGGGGAAATTTGGCCAGGACATCAGGGAACTTCCCCTACTCATGATCTGTATTTTCTTTGTTGTTGGAACATGAATATGTGAGCAAATCCCATTCCTAAAGGATAGGTGGCTGGGAGGATGGTTTGCAAGATGGAATAGTAGCAGGTATTGGAGGTGAATGCCAGCTCAGAAGCAGTATATGGCATTGTGAGGGAGGATTCAGGGAAGGAGGTATTCTAGAGAACGTCATTTGAGTAAGCAGAGAAGACAGCCATAAAGGAGTGCATGGTTACAAGGGTTCTGAAATGATATATTGCATGATTTAATAAATCAGACTGAGCCAGAGAATGAAGTGTCCTGGGGTCATATAATAGAGAAAATAAAGAAAGGCAAAAGAAAGGAGATATTAGGGGGAAACAGGGGAAAGAAGATGTATGCAGAGACAGCAGCAGAAAGGAGGGAGAGGTAGAAAAACAGAAGCCTGTTCATTTTTTCTTTTATCTACTACCCTTCCCCCTTCACAGTAGCTCTAGCCCCTCCCATCCTTTTACCCACTTCCAGGTCTCCTCACCTCTCCCTACCTCATTTCCCCTCCCAAGTCTATAAATTCCAGTGATTTCGGCTGGTGCCCTCTCTAATATCCTGGGAAGTCCAAGCTGCTGAGCGACCCTGGCCCCAGCGCCTTTAGCTGTCTCAAGTAAGGAAACTGCAATCTTTGTTACTTATCTGTTCAATCTTTGTTACTTATCTGTTCATTTAAACAGCCTCTGTACCTGCTAGATTGTATTGTTTGTTATTTCTGCTTTGTTCCTATTGTATACTGTTTTTGTGCCTGTAGCAAACGCACTTTTAACTGAATGCTTGTACCACTCCCACGTGGAGAACACTATTCTGTGTGTATTACGTGGGGTAGACCTTCATCGTTGGTCTCTGGTGTGAGTTTTTAAGTACCAACTGTGTTTTTAGTAATGATTTAAGGTTCTGGTCCACAGTCAATTTGTTTCGAAAGTGAGTAGTAAACCAGTTTTGCACCCACAATTATTATATCTGCAGACGTAAAGTCCTTTTATAGCTGATTGAGGATTATACTGTTCTTTGTGGTGGATGATAGCTGCTTAAAAGACTATGTTAAATGTTGGATTGGTTTATTTACAAATTAACCTAAAATAACACTCCTGAAGCAGAGCAGTTTACACTTACAATCGCCTCCTCCATATAACGCTGGATGGTTGATTGCTATTTTGAGTGATTTAGGTTAAAGGTAGATCAATTTGGTTAATTAATAATGCAAAATAAATGCTCCTGAAGTGAGCGCTTACACATCCAATCACCTCTTCCACATAATGCTGGATGGTTGAGTGCTGTTTGTTTTGCTATGTTAAATATTGGTTTTTCAATTAGCAAACAATTCTAACTAGATGCTCCTGAAGCGAGCGGCTAATTATACTACCTACTCCACAAAACCTCTGGATGGCTGCATGCTGTTTGATTTGTTAATGCTGAATGTTCAGACTAGTTATTAATCACTTAATTTAATCTAAACGCTCCTGAATGCGAGCTGTTACATACACAATCGCCTCCTCTACAAAACACTGCCTAGCGTTTATCCCCTGTTACATTCTAGTAGCGGTTTGTACCTTCCCACGCTGTGATGCTAGCAAATTGCACCTCATAGTGTTTTATGCTAGTGTTATTTAAATCTGGTCTTTTCCCTGCGAATACATTTAATGTTTTTATATGTGCTTTGAATGGTGTGGAAGCGTGTTATTTTTCATATTCTGTTATTTGTGGTTACATAAGTATTCATTAGCTTATGTATTCATTTCACTAAATAATTTAATTTTGTTACAGTTGTTGAATGACACTGCTGCTAATTATAATGTATTATCCTGCTCACTTGGTTTGACTGCTGTTAGATAAGGTTTGCCTTTGCCAATATCACAGACTTGCTAGAAAGATACAGTTTAATTATTTAATCTCGCAACATATATCTCTGCTGTTGTTATATGTTACTATACTAGCTGAGCAAATGTTTTTAAGTCCTGTACTAAGTCAAATTCTTATCCACTGTACCTGTTCTTCTTCTTTCATATTTTTCTATCAAGCACCCGCTCACTGAGCTCCATATCCTGTCCTTGGGAATCTGACTCCTCTGACCTGAAGGCTAAGGACCCACTCCAAGCTGGTGTTACAGCATAGCAACTACCATCCTGCTCCCCAAAGTATAAGAAAGGAAGCAAAGTATGTTGGTATTCTAAACCTGCTAGTACAGTCTAGTATTGCTACAACTAATTGATGGTGACTAATAGGTCGGTTTAAGCCAAGATAGCCAGCAGCCTTTCCCGTTTAGACTGTGCACCTTTCCTCTGTACAAACGCTGTACCTTACTTCTAGCCCATTAATCTTTATCCCTGGCCTGTCCTCTCAGAATATCCACTGTAGTTTTAGAGTTCTACCACTAGGTGGCGCCCTCTCCCAGTTTTTTCTCCCCTCTCAGCTTGCCTGCTACCTCAACTATTTATCCTTTTGTTATCCTCTGGCCTAAGCTTCATGGTTAAATATTCTCCACTTCTTCTCTGTGACTACTCTAGTGCACTCCACTTCATCCTGCTATTATTATATTTTACTGACTAAACTCCCCCTATACTTATCCCACTTCTACCCTATTTCACTTTACTTACCTGTTTTACTACTCTACCTTACAGCATATGCTATTTTACTAATTGTTTTTCTCAACATTCTGTCCTCTCTTGTCTCTACCCGCTCCGTTCGCCCTGCGGGCTCACTCCACTCTCCTCCCTACCCCCAATTCCTACCCACCCCCAGGAGTCCTACTCTTATACTTTCTAACCACACCTCTTCCTCTTCCCACTACCCAGTTCACATTTCCATTAGCTAATTTCTCTTTAATTTCCCATCTCTAACCACTCCCCTCTTTACTCACCACACCCTCCTATCACTACACACTCCCAGCCTTTACTTCCCTCCCTACCTAGTCACAACATATAACTAATCTTTCCAAATGGCCTATTCAACTATCCCTTTTCAAATTCAACTCTGCTTCATTCTTTTACTACTACCATTACTAACCTTTACATATTTTCTCTCTTCATATGAGCACCTATTATATCCACAACCTGACTACCCCAAACAACAAACCAACTCCCAATCCATACCACACCTATATAACCATGCAACCATAACATACTCACCTAGCTACCTACTATCAAAATATCATAGAACACTACACATTAAATATAATACACAATATTTCAAAAGACTGTTATTTCTCTACAGCAAACTCCCTATCCCAAGCCATCTACTACAACTTCTCACAGTAAAGGATGGTGATACTCATCCTAACCCAGGTCCAACTGCAACCCCTATCACTCATCATTACCTTAATCAATCTATCAGTTCTCCCCTTGCAAGACCTTCTAACTCACTCCTACTGGCTCATCTCAACATACGTAGCATTAACAACAAATTAACTCAACTCCATGCTCTCCTAGAAGTGTACGCCTTTGACATTATTTGCCTAACTGAAACATGGCTAAAACCTGCCATCAAAGATAATGAAATTATCCCACCTGGATATAATATCCTAAGGCTTGACAAAGTAGCTAAGAAAGGTGGTGGTGTGGCTATTCTATTTAAATCAGGCTTTCAACTAACCACTTACAACTGTAACATACCTCTGGACTCCAAAACAGAAATTCTCATTACTAAACTTGAACTTAACAATGCTAAATCAATCTATATTATCTGTATGTATCTGCCCCCTGGAAATAACATAGCCGCCTTGGAAAATATCCTCTGCTGGCTATCCCAACACCTACCTCAAGAAACCATTATCCTAGGCGATATGAATTTAGACTGGAATACCTATTGTAGTAGCCTCCCTACCACTGACATAAACCTATATGGTTTCTCCCAGACCATTACCTCCCCCACAAGAATAAATAAATCTAACAAGAAAGCTAACACACTAGATTGGATTCTCACTAACGATCATACTTATTAATATGACTCTGGAACCCTCCCTGATGACATCAGTGACCACTCACTCACCTATATCATTAGACAAAAAGCCAACACCCCTACCCCAACCTCTACTAGACATATTAGATCCAAAAAGAAATTTAACCCTGATCTGTTCAAAATTGAACTTAGAGCTTGCAACTGGGCACCCTTAAAACAGCTTCCTTTAGATGAAGCCATTAATTTCTTTAACTCTACCTTCCTTGCCATTCTTAATCACCATGCTCCAACCAGATCTATAAGAATTAAGGCCAAGCCTGCCCCATGGCTTTCCAGCGAAACCAAACACAAAATTCACATCAGAAATAAATACTGGGCCAAATGGAGAATGACAAAAAACACCACTGACCAACTAACATTTAGAAAGCTAAGAAATGACACTAAAAAGGCCATACTCTTTGATAAACAAAACTACTACTTACAATATCAACAACCTAATCACAACAACCCACAGAAATTCTGTGCCAGCATCAAGCAATTACTCCACCCAGGTAAATCTACTACACCAAACCCTCAAAATACAGACCTGAATAATCCAATCCATACAGCTAATACCTTCAATACCTTTTTTTACAGATACTATCCAATTACTAGCCAGTCAACTATCACCTAATATCTTCACAATACCCTCATACTCCTCAACCCATCGCCCCCTTTTCATTTCAAACCTGTTACAACCTCATTTATTCAAACCCTTTTGAATAAACTGAAACCATGCTCTCCTTCTGCAGACCTACTGCCTTCTGAATATCTGCAGATATCATCCAAGGTCATAGCCTATCCTATTTCCATATTGATCAATAGATCAATTACTGAAGGTTACAGCCCCACCTTATGGAAAGTCTCCCACATAATCCCCCTACATAAAGGAGGACATTCCACAGAAATATCAAACTATCGCTCCATTGCCCTACTTTCTCCCCTAGCTAAAATTATGGAGAAGTGTATCCATAAGCAACTACTCCACCATCTAATTGAAAATAACTTACTTTCCAACTGTCAACATGGTTTCAGACCCTCGCACAGCACTACCACTGCCCTCTTGTCTTTCACTGACTATATTAACAAGCACCGAAACCTTAATAACCTTTCTTCTGCTCCATTCATCGATCTATCCAAAGCATTCGACATGATAAAACCAAATTCTCTTAAACATCCTGAAATCTCTATCATTAGACCCACTTTCCATAAAATGGTTCCAATCCTACCTTGACAACCGACAGCAAGCAGTACTTTGGCAAAACACTTTATCCACCCTTCTACCTGTTACCTTAGGAGTCCCTCAAGGGTCCATACTTGGACCTCTTCTTTTCTCTATATTTATTAATGACCTTCATCTAGCTATCCCACAAGCCACCTGCATACAATATGCTGACGACTCAACACTATTATGTTCAGCTACATCATCCCATGACCTTCATGCTCTCACCCAAAAAGTATTCAACATAGTTGAACAATGGTTCCCTCAGCATTGCCTCCTCTTGAACCCTAAAAAAAACAAACTCCTCCTCTTCACGCCTACTCATAAGTCCTCCCCTCTCCAATTCTCAGTAACATCTACCAATGATACTATTATATCTCCTGACTACCACCAAACTACTCGGTGTCACCAATGACAATAATCTGAGCTTTGACATCCACATCAATAATACCATAAAGACTGTTAATAAAAAAATCGGTACCCTCTATAGGATAAAACCCTTCCTTTTCCCCCACTGCTAAAACTACTATTGCCCACACACATTTGATCTCTATACTCCTTTATGCCTCTCCCATTTTTACTAATCTCTCCAAGAATAACCTCAACAAATTGGAAATGGCTTATAATAACATAGCACGATTTGCTATAGGCAACCCATTCAGAACCCATCGTTGCATTAACCTAAAACAGCTAGGATGGTTAGAACTACAACACCTGATTAAATTTCACCAACTCACCCTTGCCCACAATATTCTTTATAAACCTTCTAATACTCCAAGTTTATCTACCCTAATCACCCCCTATACAAATATGAAGTCCTTACGCTCATCTCAAAAACTACTAGTCCACACCACTAAACCTAACAACAGAGCTGGGGATTCCCTTTTCTCTAATTCTGTAGATAAATCCTGGAATCTTCTCCCTTGTGACCTCTCCTCACTCACCTCATTATCTCTCTTTAAAAATAGTCTTAAACTTCTCCTCCAAACTCACTGGCTATGCCCCTGTTCAAAACCAGACTAGTCATCTACCTCTACTAATTTGTCTAACCTATCCAGTGCTTACTAGCCTCTGCTACTTTTTTTCCATTTTATCATACTTTTCTTATCTACCCCTTTTCTTTTTTTTTATATATCCTCTTTTTACTTTCTCTTCTTAAGTAACTCCTTTGCTACATTACTACTCACCTAACTTCCTTTATTTACCTATGACCTAATCTGACATGTCTCCATACCTGAAATTTCACTGTTTTATGATTTTTGTCCTCAATAATATATCCTGTTACAAACTCTGTACCGTTAATTACTTAATACCATTGTTGATGATTTTTATTTCCTTTTTAAAGTTGCTATTTTTATTAGTATATTGATATTTTTTCTGTGTTGTTTGAACTTGTACTATTGTATTTAGACCATGTCTTGGAGCTTATCTCCCCAGGCCTCTACTGAAAAAGGACATGTATCCTGCTAGACTAGCCCAGTCAACAAATGTAAAATAAATAAAATAATAAAGTAGCAGCTACATAGGAAGGAGGCAGATATAGAAAAACAGAAGAAGACAGTGTAAAAGAAAGTCTGTAGTAGGAATACTGAAAAAAAAGGAAAAGTAACTGAATAGATACAAGGTATGGGACAATGTAATTCTACCACTGAGAACAAAAGTACAAGAGCTAAGAGCATTTATTCTAATTAACAAAGAGACATTTTGTGACTTATTTGATATTGTGCAAGCCATGGAGATATTTTGATGTGAATATGAAAAAAAAGCCAGAATGACAACCCTTGAAATGAATTTATAATAAGGGCATCTTTTTGAAAGACTGAAAATAAAGTACACATACAATTCCAAATGGAAGTGGATAGAGAGACTTTAAAAAAATATTTATAAAAATGTATGCAAAGAAATAACAGACACTTCAAGCATTTATAACAAGAGGGGTTTATGGAATGGTGAATGGGACTGTAATATTATTCTGTAAATGGAAATGGATAAAATTGTACATATTCCAAGTGTTATAAATGTTGATGGTAATAGGGGTGTGGTGAAATAGTATGGGCAAGAAAAGACTTCTTATTTTTGTGGAATAGAAGGACAATTAATTAATAATTGTGACAAGAAGAAATGTTATGTATGTGGTAAAACAGGGCATGAAAAAATGTGAGCTTGAATGCTATAAATGTAAAAAGGAGCATTTATGAATGGATTGTAAAGAAAAAGGATGAGCTAAGTATGACAAATCAAGACAAAGACAAAGATAAAAAAGGACTGAAGAGCAGATAGAAATAGATGAAATCTTAAAAAAGGGAGATTCTGAAAAATAAAATAAAGCAGATGAATTAGAGATGGAATCAGAAGTTAGTGATAAAGAAGATATAAATTGGAATATAGTAAGAGGAAGAAAGACTTCTATTGGTAGAAAAGGTAAAGACAGAAAAATAAATCTTACAGCCATTCATATAAAGGGAAGAAAGAAAAAGAAAGAATGAAGCCTTTCTAATAAGGAATTAGTAAAGGGTGATATCTCATAAACTACGAAATAGGGTAGGAATAACTTAAGAATTATTTCTGTAAATGTTAAAAGTATAAAATAATATTAGAAGAATAGCAATTTTAGAATGGTGCAACAAATATGATGTTGATATAATTATTTTGGAAGACATAAGGATTTTGACACTGGAAGGAAGACTATCGACACAAAAAATATGGGATGGCGAAATAGTGTGGAATGTAGGCAATGAAAAGTGCTCAGGAAAAGCAATTCTATATTAAAGGGTAGTAAACATTGGCTATTAGTATAAATGGGAAGAACAACTACTATATGTTTAAGATGGCTAGAAAAATGTATAAAATTTATTTCAGAAAATATTGGATTATGTTTTTGCTAACATAGGTATAATAATTACAGGATATTTCAATTATGACTTAAGGGGTAATAGAAAAGTGAAAAATATGTAAAAAAGATGATGAAAATAATACAATGTAGAAAAATAGTTATATTCTTCTTCTTTCGGCTTTTCCCGGTTAGGGGTCGCCACAGCAGATCACCTGTCTGCTCATGATTGGCAGTGGAGTTTTTACAGTGTCGAGTTGCCAGCCCGGCGCCCAACCTTCCACAGAAGGCACACACACACACAAGCACTCACACCTAGGGCCAATTTAGAGTGTCCAATCCACCTAATGCATGTCTTTGGGAGGAAACCGGAGCAAACCCACGCGACCACAGGGAGGACATGCAGACTGCACAGAAGGCACCCCAGCCAAGGATTGAACCAGAGAACCTCTTGCTGTGAGGCAACAATGCTAACCACTGCACCACCATTGTAGCAAAAAAAATGAGCTTATAGGATAGATACTTTAAAAACTGAACTAGATTATTTTTTGCTATCAGAGAGAGTAGTATATATAATGAAAGAAGAAAGTATCATGACAAGTTTTGCAGATCATTTGGAAATATGGGCCAAAATATATTATAATGAAAAGTATATAAAGAAAGGAAATGGTATAAAAAGAATAAATGAGAAGGAATGGACTAAAAAGGGAAATAAATATATTAAGCA
Organism: Protopterus annectens; assembly: GCF_019279795.1. Classification (NCBI taxonomy): domain Eukaryota; kingdom Metazoa; phylum Chordata; order Ceratodontiformes; family Protopteridae; genus Protopterus; species Protopterus annectens. Next base: position 1,910,271,648 of record NC_056725.1, read on the forward strand.
GTTATAGAAGGATCATATCAACATGAGAGCATTTCACGTCAATTGGTCAGAATGATGGATTGTTTTTAAAAGAAAATATAAAAATAGTTATCTATTTTAGAAAGAGAAAGAAAGAAAAAAGAAGAACAGGAATATGCTAAAATGCATAGAAAGGTGATAAGTAATTTAGAAAATAACAATACAGACTTTTATGAGAAAAATATATTTACATATATGAAACATTATGAGAGAATTATGGAAACATTTTATAAACATAACCATTTTTTTACAAGGGAGAAAAGAAAAAGTTTCACCTTACTTAAGTAAAACAGTAAAAGAGGGTAGTAGTATCATGAGAAAATGAAGGACAAAGAATGTAATAAAAAGAAAAGTTAGCAACAAATTATGGAAATTGTTATAAGTTATACCAAAGAAATGTTTTATAAAAAAGAGAGACACGATATAAAAGAATGTAAAGTAAAAAAAAATCTCTGAACAAAATAACAGGGAACTTGGAAAAGAGATTACTTTAACTGAAATAGAAAACGTGTTTAAATAGTTAAATGTAGAATCAGTATCAGTCCAGATGGTAATGGGTTTGAAATGTATAAAAATCTAGAGGGAAGGCAGAAAAACTATTTAATATGTGTATTTAATGAATGGTTGAATGATGGATTAAAATATAAGGAACTGTGTAGTGGAGTATTAAAATTTATATAGAAAAGAGGAGACAGAGAAGATACAATAAATGGAGACTAGTAGTTTTGAATATTCAGATTATAAGATATTTATGAAAATAATAGAAAAGAGATTTGAAAACAATATGCAGTATATAATGGAGAAAAACGTGTAAGGTATAAAAGCTACCTGTTTATTACTGTGCTGCTCTTAGGTTGTTTTAACAGTATTCTAATATTTCCTAACCTCTTTTGCTACTGCAAAAGGTGCTGTGAGTTTGCCAGAGTTCTCTTGAGTCTGCCAAAATATTTCTAAGTTTTGCAAAGTTTTTCTGTGTTGTTCTCTTACATTGTGAACTTTGCTCTGCATTTTCTTGAACAGTTCTCAGGGTTAGTGATTTTTTTCCAAGGATTCCAGATACTGCAGGAATTCTGGTGTTGTAAAGCATTTGTTACTGCACATGAGGCCAAAACCATTTTGTTTAGATTAAAAGGGTTCTTTTGCACTCTAGTAGGAGCAGAGCTGAATTCAACCCATCAAATTTGGAAACTGATAGTAGAAAATTTATTGTATTTTTATCTGATTGGCCTGTGGGATTAACTGAACTCTTTCATCCTGCTAGTATAAAAGCATTGCATTTGTGCAATGTGTGGTTCCCCACGTCTTGTATATAAGCAAACCTTTCCAGTTTAAAATCCTCTATAGGAAATGCTCTCCATAGTCTCCCACTGTTCACAGCTGCTCAAAGAGCTGTCAGTTTGTGCAGTGGGCAGTACCACTGCAGGTCATTTAACTGGAGCTGCTCAGTGTTTGGTGACTTTTACCAGAGTTCTGGAGAGATTCTACTGAAATCCAAAGCATCCACTGTTAAAAATCAAAGAATAAGTACCTTGTGAGTTTCCTTTGCAGTTTGTTGTCTGTATTTTATCATTTTGCTGCCTCATTTTGTTAATTTGTACTGTATTTTTCTAAAATATAAAAATGCTGTTCTGTTGCTTTAAGTAGCTATTACATAGCATAGACTACATTCAGGTCTGCTGAATCTAAACTGTATTGTAACACTTGAGCACTATTCCAGCCATCTTACATTAGGAGGGCTCTGCCTGCACCCTTGTGGCAGAAGTGCGTAGTCTGATCCTTACCTGAGTTGGAGATTACTGGAGAAAATCTCATTGTGTGCTTTCCCATTGGTAGTTTAGCTTAAACGTGTTTAGTTTTGCCTTTATTAAAGCCTCACATTTGCTCATAGCTGTGCACTGTGCAATGAGGTTCAGTGCTGCCCTATATAGATGTAAACACCTTGAAAGACAAATTTCTCCTAGACATCTGTTAATGAACCCTCCCAAGCTGCTACATTGCAGGAAACTCATTTGTGCACTGCCATAGTTTTCACTCCTAGCCTTCAATAGAATAATCCCCTTTGTTAATCCCAGAGCAAAATCTGGTCAAACTAGCCCACTCCCCAATAGGAGTTATGGTAAAAACTTGCCATAATGGACACTCAGATTCCATCCATTTCTGCGACCAGCCTTTTTGACATGAGCATCCTGAGGCAATGTAGTAATTGCCTCATGTATACTGGCAACCACTTACTCCTAAAACAAACAAATGCAGTATGTGAGAGATTTAATTACAGTACGAACTTGGAATTATTTCTCTCATGTAACAGCAAACCAGGCATAAAACAGGTTGTCAGCAGACACACATTACCTGTCACACAAAACAAGGTCACAACACACAAACCCACATTTGCGAAGGTACTCAATAGAAGCCTACCAAAAGATCAGAGACCTCCCAGTTGTAAACCACTTGCACATACTGCAAAGCAAACAGAATCCACTATGCATAACAACACACACCAGTGTCTCAGCAAATAAGCCCGTAAGGCAAAACACCTCAAAACCAAATATCCTGGTCACAGGCGACTTCTTAGTGAGACACACAGATGTCTCTGTCACCAGGTTGGACAAGGGGAAGGTCACAGTCAGCTGTCTGTCAGGTGCCAGGATCCATCAAATCATCAATGCACTCAATTCTCTCAACAACAATTACCGTTACATGTTGAGGTGAATGACTTGAGACATACTTCTCTGGACTATATGAAGAGAGGCATGACTGAACTCTCAGATTATAGGTCCCAGGCAGGTATGTCCCTAGCCTAAGCAGCATTCTACCTTCACCCAGGATGATACCACAATATAGAGAAAAAAATGACTGACTTCAACAATTGGCTTAGCTTCTGGTGTCAGTCCAAGGGGATCCAGTATCTGTCAGCCTAAGAAGATGTGGTTGACAGACCACGCTGCTTTGCAAGAAATGGTCTTCAACTGTCTCCTCAAGGGTTTTTGATACTGGCAAAGGCACTTGCCTCCCCACAGTGCCTCTTTTAAGACAAGAGGTTAATCGCAATCCACCTAACTTTGAAAATAGTTTGAAATTAAATTACTTGGCTTAGGCCATAAAGATTGTATGTCAAAACTTCCAACATAAAAAAAATCCACTCAAGACAAAGTCAAGGTTATGCTGCTTAATACAAGGAGACTAAAGAGGAAACTGCACTCCCTGGGAGCACTCTTCACCTTGGAAGATGTTTATGTTTGTGCAGTCACTGAAACATGGTTCAAGGATGCAGACAGCAACTCGGCCGTGCAAGGCTACAATGCTTTCCACATGTTCAGACCACAAAACAAGAGTGAAAGAACCAAAGCTGGAGGTTTATCCATCTTCATGAAAGCCAAATACACACCGAGACTAGTTAAACAGTATGACTTTCTTGATCTACTCCAGGTCCAACTAGCTATAGTTAAAACACCTTACCACATCATTGCTAGCTACAGGTCCCCCACCAAGAACCAAGAGAAGTACACAAACCTATCTGGACTTAATAGAGTCACTCACTATACAGCCAAACACTTTGTCAGGGGAGATTTCAACTATCCTTCTGTGAGGTATTGACAGCTATGCCAGGAGAGGTAGGGCACTGGATGTGTATTATATGCCAGCACAATTAGCTGGAATTTTGTAATGAATTACATGTCATTTGCATATCAAACCAATTTGTACATCTGCTTGTGTTGAAAATGTATTTGTAAAGCTGGTTGTGTTAAAATTATACCAACAATGTGCCCTGCTGGACAGAAAATGAAATATAACTGTATAACTGTTTAAATGTATATGTTTTAACAGAGGATATGGACAACAAGAGGTTAATATCAATACACCTTAAAATTAGTTTGAAATTAAATTACCTGGCTTAGACTATAAAGATTGTATTTTACAGTTCTCAGTGCAGACAGAGATAAAAATCTGTACTAGGAGACTTTCTGTATTGTCTTTGGGATGAAAAAATTGCTACACTGGAAGGGGGGAGGTTTGAAATTGTTTTATAACTACCAGAAGCTGCAACAGATCTTAGCAAACTCTATGTGTGTGTGTTATTGGCACATACGCGCTAAATCCTGTCGGCTTCTAGCTAAGGGGGTAGCAAGGGAGCCAGAAGTCAGATGACCAGATGTATGTGACATCATTCTGTAATCCATCACTAAAAATGATGTTTTAATACTAGGTGAGACGGAAGTCTCAGAGGACTCTGTTTTTTGGAACCTGACAAGGAAGGACCCCTCAACTACTTCATCTTGCCTTGCTCTAGTAAGTGAACTAGGGAATAGTAATTCTTTAGATCAGTCAGGAAAATATAGTGAGATTAGTTCATACTATTTTTCTGCATCTGTGTGAATGTATTCATCTGTGTTATTCTATTACTTCCTGTGATTTAAACGCTGGTGTTTATTGTAAATAGATATTCCGTATTTTCATGTCCTTTTACTATTTATTTTTAAATATATTTAAATTTTTCATTGTGGCTGGTATTTTAGAGTAAATGTTAACCGTTGAGAGTACTATATCTATTTGGTAACATGCTGTGACCACTCCTAAAAGCCTTACTGGATTGGCCAAACACTATCATTTGTATTAATATTAATTTCACTCAGTATAATTGGGTATCCTTGTAAGATCCTTATAACAGCTAGCTTTGGAGTGGCGGCAGTGTAACTATCTTATAGTATGGGCAGAAGGGGACATAGCTAATAAATCTGTGCTAGCCTTTCCCAGGTGTACGCGTGTGTGTGTGTGTGTGTGTGTGTGTGTGTGTGTGTGTGTGTGTGTGTGTGTGTGTGTGTGTTTGCAAATCAAATCTCAAAGACTGTGTGTGTGTGTGTGTGTGTGTGTGTCAGCTGCTTGGAGTAGGGATGCAAAGCCCTGATTTTACAGAGAAAGTGGTGGAGGACTTGGCTTGTACACTTGGCTGAGGTCTCAACTCTATAGACGTGCCAGTGGGGAGTCTTATTGGGGATCTGGAGAGAGAGGGAAAACCATTCTCCCTGACTGAGTGCATTCCCTGTGTGTTCTTAAGGGAAATTGTACTTGATACAGAAAGTTGCATCTGGAAATACTGGCCATAATCATTTTTGTTCCAAGTGAAAATCCCTCTTCAGTGTCAGTGGTGAGGATTCAGGCTCCTTGATTACTGGGTCAGACTGGGCATGTCATGTATTGGTGAGCAGTGGTGTATATATTAATTGAACTTCTGTAGCCTGTAGGCACATGTCAGAGAAAGTGGGTGTACTTTCAAGCAACCACGAGGTAAAAATAGAGATCTTCATTTTCACAACAGTTTTTATTTATTTTTTTTAGTTTGGTTTAGTCAGGGAAAGCCGGCGAAAATGTCAGCAGAGGATTATGGCAGGCTGACAAATACAGTTGACCAAGGTGTGTGAAGCCAAAGGACTGGTGAATGCCAACCTGACCAAAGAGAAAATTATTTCAGCCTTAGTCACAGCTCAGACCAGCAACCAGGAGAATAACCAGACTGGTGATGGGAATTTGCAGCCCTCAGAAAAAGGACAGTTCACCTTTTCCTCAAAAGATTTAAAAATCCATCTGGAGTTAAGAGACTTGAACTGGAGTCAAATGTTTGGAATTAGAATCAGCAGAGAGACTGTAGCAGGCAAACCAGATAGAATTAGAATCAGTAGAGAGACTGCAGCATTTGGAGGCTGAAGAAAATGAGAGACTGGGGCATTTGGAGGCTGAAGAAAATGAGAGACTGAGGCATTTACAGGCTGAAGAAAATGAGAAGCAGTGTCAACATGGGAAGGGAGATGCTGACTCTTCAACAGGGTCATGGAGGTAATGAGGAAGGGAATAATCAAACCTCAGAAGTAATAAAAGTCAGTAAATTTCTTCCACAATTTGAATAGGGTGCTAATTTTGATCGTTTTTTTTTTCGTATATTTGAAAGAGTATGGAAACAGTACAATGTTGACCAAGGGCTCGGGGTATGGTTCCTGAGCCCCTTTCTGCATGGTAAAGCTGTAATTTCTGTTTCTAAATTGTCTGATATTGATTGTTTAAACTATGATGAAGTAAAGAAATGTTTACTGGAATGTTTTAAGTTAACACCTGAAGCTTACTTAAAAATGTTTCATGAGCATAGACGTAAGGCAGGTGAAAGTGTGTGTGACTATATTGCTGAGTTAACCACTTATTTTCATAGGTGGATGAGGGATGTCAGGTCACCACTTTTGAAGGGCTGGCAGACCTTATGGTGAGGGGAAAAGCCCTTAGCAATTTGTCTGAGGACATGAGAATCTGGTTGGCAGACCAAGACTGTAACTATACTGATGAGCTGGGGAAAAAGGGGGATCTCTACTTAGCAAGCAGGGATTCACTGCACAAGAAGGGGACACCCAGTGCTGCACATAGATATGAGGGAACACATGGTGGGCAGCCTAAACCACCCCAACATGTTCTACCAGTAAAAGGGAAGCCACTACTTCAGGTACATGACCGGGATCAAGGGGTAAATGTTTTAAATATAAGCAGTGGGCCCATGTATCATATATATGTCCACAGAGGCAAGGGGGGACAAAAGATGGGGACCCAGCAAGTGGGAATAACAGTATGCCAGTGGTAAGTTGTCTGGAGACAACAGGGGTATCAAACTATAAGCAGAGTTTATATCCAAACAGTGGATGGAAAACAGGCCACTAGTAAGAGAGACACAGCCTATGACATAACAATTGTGAAGCATGCAGTGGTTAAATAGAGCAGTACTTGCTTGGGCAGTTCACTCCAGTGAGAGCTTTAGGAAGGACCCCGTTCCAATGCCTTTGGTCAAGGTTCACCTTGTCTGGGAGGGTGGAAAAGGAAACAAGCAAATAGGTGTGTCTGAAGATATCCATGCAGATGTCTTGATAGGGAATGGTTTTGATAATGCAGTACCTTGTGTGCATGCAGTTACATGTAGTCAAACTTGGAGACAGACATGTGGGTCTGGTAGCCTGTGGGAGAACCAGACAGACCCCACACCTGAAGATAGAATTGGCAAGGTAGCTATTTCAGGGAAGGAGCTACCCTGCAGCAGTGATCCTGAAGGTGAGCCACAGCTGCTGTGAGGTACTGATGCTCCCTTGGACAGATTGACTGCAAGGGCAGAGGTGGGTAGTAGTACCCAGGCTGACAGTGAGGCACCACTGTCAGAGGATGTCAGACTTCCTAAGGAAGGGGAGATGGGAAAAGTCACAAAGGTAGAGTTCAGACAGGCTCAACTCTTGGACCCTACACTAAGAGGCTTGAGGGAGTTAGCTAGGGAGGCACATGATCCCCATGGAAAAGGGGGTCTGTATACTGGAACAAAGGGTTACTGCATAGAGAGTGGACCCCTGAGGAAGACTAGATGGTGAGTAATACAGCAGTTGGTACTGCCCAGAGCCTACAATCTAGCACTTCTAGCCATAGCCCATCACATTCCTTTTAAAGGTCATATGGATATATTAAGTGTACCGAGAGAAATATTATGCAAACATTTATTGGCCGGGGATTGCAAGGGATGTAACAGGGTACTGCAGGACCTGTGAGCAGTGCCAAAAACTAGGCACGGCAAGATACAAGGTCAAGGCTCCTTTGATGTCTTTGCCTGTGACTGAGGGGCCATTTAAGGGGGTAACTATGGATATTGTAGGATCTCTGAGTACCCCAAGTTCCACAGGGATGAAGTATATCCTTGTGGCAGTAGATTATGCTACTAAATACCCTGAAGCAGTGGCTCTGTCCTCCAACGAGGCAGGGAAGGTGGCAAATGCTATGTTACAGATTTTCAGCAGGGTAGGTTTCCTAAGAGAAATGCTGACTGAGAGAGGTGTCAATTTCATGTCAGACCTGCTGGCTTGTCTGTGGGAGCCCTGAGGAGTGAAGCACCTAAAGACTACCCCAACCATCCGCAAACTAATAGTCTTGTAGAGATGTTAAACTCTACACTAAAGACCATGTTACAGGCATTTCCAGACCAGTTTATAAGAGAGTGGGAAAATATTTGCCCCATCTCCTGTTTGCATACAGAGAGGTACCCCAGGAATGCACAAGTTTTTCACCTTTAAGTTGCTGCAGGAGAACTAGGGCAGTGGATATGTAACATATGCCAGCAGAGCTAGCTGGAATTTTTTAAAGAATTTGATGTCATTTGTATATCAAACTGATTTGTACAGATGTTTGTGTTGAAAAATGTATTTGTAAAGCTCTTTGTATTAAAATGTACCAACAGTGTGCCCTGCTGACAGAAAAAAATATACATGTATTATTGTAACTGTTTAAATGTATATGCTTTAACATAGGATACTGGAAGAGAAGTGGTTAATCTCAATCCACCTAACTTTGAAAATAGTTTGAAATTAAAGCACCTGGCTTAGGTCATAAAGATTGTATCTTACAGTTCTTAGTGCAGCCAGAGACAAAATGTCTGTACTAGGAAGCTTTCTGTATTGTCTTTGGGGTGAACTAATTGCAACTCTGGAATGGTGGTGGACTGAAATTGTTTTATGATTTCAGGAAGCTGCAACAGATCTTAACAAGCTCTATGTGTGTGCATTATTGACACATATGTGCTAAATCCTTGCATTTTCTAGCCAAGGGGGTAGTATGGTAACCAGAAGTCAGATGACTAGATGAATGTGATGTCATTCTGTAATCTATCACTAAAAATGATGTTTTAACACTAGGTGAGACAGAAGTCTCAGAGCACTCTGTTTTTTGGAACCTGATAAGGAAGGACCCCTCACCTATTTCATCTTGCCTTGTTCTAGTATGTGAACTAGGGAACAGTAATTCTTTAGATCAGTCAGGAAAATATAGTAAGATTAGTTAACTACTGTTTTTCTGTATCTATGTGAATCTACTCATCTGTGTTATTTTAATATTTCCTGTGATTTAAACTCTTGTTTCCCTCACTGATAAGGTGAGACCATAAATCTCATTCAAAATAATGATCAGACCTGACTGCCCCACAGCAGCAAGAAAACTGAAAAATTTCTCCAAAGCAAACTACAGCCTATTAGGCAATGGTATAAAAAGTTTCAAACTCCCTGGTAACACAGTCAACAATGACTTCTATGCAGAGGAATACACAAATGCCCTGTATAACTACCTAAACAACTGGTGTAGAGCTGGCTGTACCTGACTGGATCAAAACTAGGTCCACCCAAAAAAAAAAACAGGCCACCCTGGTGGACCTCAAGTACAAATAAGTTATATAACAAAAGGAAGAAACCGATGTCTAAGAACAAGAGGGAACTTACTTAGCAGAAAAAGAATGCCCTTTATAACTTGAACAAGCAAATCAGATATCTTGTAAAGTAGTTACAAAGATAAATTAGCACCCCTAGTTAAGGATAATGATAAGGCATTCTTTAGCTACGTCTGAAATTTAAAATGGAATGGCCAGCTATGTGCCAAACATATAATGGATGGTACTGAACCTAAGAAAATTGCCAACCTGCTAGCTGACAGATTTGATGCAAACTTCACCCCCCTGTCCCAACCAGCCATACCCCAAAGCATACCTGACACCAGTCAACCACCTAGTATCTAGAAAAAAGCAGGTCATATCTGCAGTCTACAAGGCCAAAAGCATGGCCTCTATGGGACCAGATAACATCCCAGGCTGCTTACTAAACAATCTAAAACAAGACCTAGTTGAACTACTTGGCATTTTCTTTAACCTCAGCCTGAGCCCTGGCTTTGTTCCAGCAGAGTAGATAACAGCAACAGCAATCCCTTTACACAAAGGAGGTCCATCAACTGACCCTGGGAACTATAGACCCATAAGCCTAACCAGCCTTATGTACAAGGCCATGGAAAGAAGGATAATGGACCTTATCAACAAGGACATAGGTAGCCTTGAAACTCTTGACCCAACCCAGTTTGGCTTTTTTAAGGTTAGATCATGCTTATTGAACCTGGTGGACTTCATTGAGAAAGTCACCAAAGTCCTGGATGAAATCAAAACAGTACATACTTCCTGTCTTGGCTTAACCAAGGCTTTTGACACAATCCCCCACTCAGGTATCATTGAGAAACTCTCCCAACTGGGGATTAACCCATACATCACTGGAACACATACTTTCAAAGTTGAGGATTTCACCTCTACCAGTAGACCAGTCACCAGTGGTGTACCATAAGGATCTGTGCTGGGCCATATACTGTTTGGAATGTATTTATTAGAAGTCCAGGTGAAAGTAGATGCACTGTGGCTTGCCAAGTTCGCTAATGATTGCAAACTGGACACAATAATTGAGTCAAATGATTGGTGCCAAAGCCACTGACTAAAACTAAATGCAAAAAAGTGCATTATTATCCCCTTCGGTAAAGAGGAAGTCCCTGCAAATTACAATATTGACAACACACCCCTAAGTTCAAAACCAGTGATGTGAGATTTGGGAACACAGGTTGATAGCAATCTAAACTTAGATCACTATGTGTCCAGAGTGTTAAGAAAAGACTTCTGCATTGCTCATGTCATAAGTAAGGGTACTGCATCCAAGACTAAGGATATTAAAACTCCTTTACAGTTGAATCTTATCAGACCACTAATAGAGTACAACACTCCCTTTTACATGTAACTCACCATGCAGCAGTTGGAGGGACTACAGAGGTTTATCACCAAGAAAATTCAGGGCCTCCAAAACATGACCTACATGAAAATACTGAAGGCCCTGTCACTGTATTCTGTATCCTACAGGCTGCTGAAAGGGGACTTGTGCCTGGTCTAAAGAGTAGTCTCTGACCCTGCCCTAATGGAAATACTGCACATCTGCAAATCAAATGGACAAGAGTCACTCACTCCAGGGTGCTCAACCTAGCCTGTGACATTAACAGAACATGCTGGAGACAGATAGATCTCCCAGAGACTGCCACTCCTGTGGAATAAACTCCAAATTCAAGTGAAGCCGAGCTCCTCAATGAACCTATTCAAGTGCCACCTAGACAATTGGATGGGAAACCATAAATTCACCCAGGAGGTGCCTATGTCCCTCATGGACAGAGGCATTAGGTGCTAATCCTAGATTTGCTCTGTGAATAAGGACCATCTAACCAAGTTCAGTTAAGGAACATGGGTATAACATGGCCAAGCTTGTAAAGGCCCTAGGGTCATTAACCTAGTAACCTCCTATGAACCTATAATTGGAGAGGGATGTGAGGAATTACTAATTATGGTGACAGAAATTATACATGATATAAATAGAAATAAAGATGAAGTAAATCTTACTGTAGGTGATATTAATAAAGTATTTAATAAAGTATTTGATTCTATACAGCATGTTATTTTGTGGAAATAATGGATATGTACAATGTTAATAATATGGTCAAGCAAGTATACATAACAGCTTATGAGAATAATAAAATAAGGGTTTTAATTAATGGATGGATAAGTAAAGGAATATATATGAATAATGGTATACGACAAGGGTGTCCCATGAGCAGTATTTTATTTGCTTTGGTTATGAATGCAGTAGTTAGAGAGGCAAATCAGAAAATGAAGAATAAAAATTATGAAATTCAAACGTAGATTGAAATTCCAGTTATGATGTTTGATGCAGATGATATTATTATAATAACTTAAACTCAAGTGGATGAGAGAAATGATTTATTTAGCCAAATATTTAAGAGAAAGAGATATGATACTTAATAAAGAAAAGAATAAAGGATTGGATGAACAAATTCCAATAGCACATATTCAATTTTTTTGTGAAGGAAATATCTGTTTTAGGGATAAACTTTGATAAAGAAGACCATAAGGAAGGATGGGAACTTGTAATAAAGGAAATAAAAGATACCTGTATACATGGAAAGTGGATAGATTAATGTAAAAGAAAAAAAATGTATTTTATTAGTTCAGTGTTACTAGTAAAGATAGCATATTTGTCAAGTAGTATCATGATTCCTAGAGGATATGAAAACCTGTTATTACAAATATTTTTTCCCTTTGGGAACAAGACTAAATCCTGTTAAAAGGGGGGGTTTATATATGAAGAATGAAAATGGAGAATTATGTAGGATAAATCCAATAGTGTATGCTGCTTCTTTACACTTATGCAAGCTATTGAAATGGCTAAGTGAAAAGAATGAGAATTTAGTGACAATTATATTGAAGTATAAGGAATTTTGGGAAAATATAAAAAAAAAGAACAAAGAAATATTTAAACAAATAAATAGAGCACTGCAAACAAAAGATATGAATGTGGAAAACAAAAATTGAAGTTGAAAAAGGTAGAAAAGCATGGTATAATAATATCATGAAGAAATACTACAGAATGAATCCATGAGAAATATCTCAGAAGCAAAGATTAAAGCAATTAAAGAAAGAAACAGGTGGTGCAAGAACAACGCTGAATGCCAAGCTTTTTTTTGTGGAGGTTGGGAATATACAAATTACCTGTTAATGTAAATATGCCTTAGAAAAAGAAAAACAAAAGAATATGTTTATATTGTGAGGAAGAAGAATCAACAGAACACGTTTTCTTAAAACGTGAGAGAGTTAAAAAATTGTGGAATAAATTATGTATAGAAAACTTTTTTGACAGTATTAAAAATTATGACAACATAACAATGGACATGATTGAATATGGATATTATGAAAATATAGGTAAAAACTTGAAGATCGCTTTCAATAAGAAAGTATTTTATGCAATTTGGGTAATATGGAATGAAAGAATTAATTAAATTATGCTTAATGGAAAACGGGCATTGTCACTTATACTAAAGAAAATTCGATTATGGTTATGGAAAAAAGAGGAGTGGGGGGTCATACAAAAATGATAAGGTTTGATGTATAAAGTCTGAAAAATAATCAAAATGATTGTCTACATATGTAAATAAAGGATCCTCTACTCTTTTTTGATAGGTGCCATAGGATCTTTTATATTCACCTAAGATACCACCAACTCAAGCAGATAAGGCCTCGATTTAGGAATGCAGCACTCCCTTTACACTGCACTGTCAGCAATCAGTCTATCTTTTGTGGGAATAGAACCCACAGCTCCTGCACCAAAGGTGAGTGTGCTATCTGTTGCAGCATTGAACTGCTATGCTTCATTTTTTCATATCTCCATTATGTGAGAAAAAATTGGTAGGCTCTGATTCCACTCATAATATCCAAAATTGTCTTCTTTCTAATCGAGAGATGGAGAATCCAACAGACTAGACAATAGTGTCATGTAGTGTGTCCATATAGATGAGATTTGAGGCTATATCCAAATCGTACTGTAGTTATCTTCTAGAACTCCACAGTGGCAGCAGGTGTTTGATTTGTACCAACCTCTATTAAACAGTCTATTTGAGGGGTGTTGCCACCTATGTAAGCACCATGTTCAATCATAGTCTCACATCAGGCTTTGTGCCCACTGAATGGCACACAGAAGCAGTTATCCCACTTCACAAAGGGGGAGCCACCACTAATCCTGGGAACTATCGCCCTATTAGCCTGACGAGCCTAGTCTGCAAGGCCATGGAACGTATCATCATGGAACTCATAAACAAAGACATTAGTAGCCTCCAAACTCTGGACCCCACTCAGTTCGGGTTTGTGAAAGGCAGATCATGCCTTCTGAACCTGATCAACTTCTTTGAGGCAGTCACCAAAGCTGTAGACGAGGGTAAGGTGGTTCACACAGCTTATCCTGACCTCGCCAAGGCTTTCAACACCATCCCCTATTCTAGAATTATAGCTAAACTCACTAAACTAGGTATAAATCCCTACATCACAAGATGGGTTGCCAACTGGCTCACTGACAGAACCCACACGGTAGAAGTTGCAGACTCCAAATCTGACTTCAAACCAGTGACAAGTGGAGTACCACAAGGCTCAGTCCTGGGACCTCTCTTATTTGGTATCTACTTCTCTGAAGTACAGGCTAACACAGAAGGCCTCTGGCTAATGAAGTTTGCAGATGACTGCAAACTAGGAGCCATAGTCGAGTCCCCAAATGATGTAGACATCCTACAGAAGGTTCTCACTGTGACAGATGCATGGTGTCAGAGGCATGGCCTCAAGCTCAATGCCAAAAAGTGCACTGTCATCCCCTTTGGTAAAACCGCTGTACTCATGAACTACCACATAAACGGCAGTCTACTTAATGCTGAATGTGTGATAAGAGACCTTGGGACCCAGGTGGACAGTAGTGTCTCCTTTGATAATCACATCACCACAGTAGTCAGGAAATCCTTCTATGTGGCACACCTCATCACAAAAGGGTTCTCATCCAGAAAAAAGAAGTCATTGTTCCCCTCTACTCGGCACTCATTAGAACCATTATAGAGTACAACGCCCCTTTTGGGATGTACCTCGCAAGACATCTGCAGCAGCTGGAAAGGCCACAGAAGTACATTACAAAGAGGATTACTGGCCTCAAACAGATGCCCTACACTGACTGTCTCAAAAAACTCCAGCTTTGCTCTGTAGCATATCACTTACTTCGAGGAGATCTCTGCCTAACATATAAAGCTATGTTAAACCCAGAGCTCTTGGACATGCTACACCTAAAGGAAATACCAATCCGTCTGAGCTACATGCTCTAGGGACCAAAACCTTGTCACCACAATAAACAGGGCATGCTGGAGGGATAGATTCCTGTCCCAGAGACTTCCTATACTCTGGAACAAGCTACCCATCTATGTCAAGCAAAGTTCCTCATTAGTACTCTTCAAGAAAAATCTTGATGAGTGGATGGGAAATAGGAAATACACCCCGGGATCTCTTCTGTAGCTCTGCTCAACAGGGGCACAGGAAATTAACTTTCTTGGGTGGTGTAAGCCAGGGAACCTTGTTGGCTAGGCTTACTTAGGCCCTTGGGCTGATAGCCTAGTACCTACCTAAGAACCTATGAACCTATTTAGCCGTTTGAACATAGTGAGTTGCAAAATACAGTGTATATTTGTGGAAAAGGTTCTCCAGAAGGCTTTATTCCACTCAGTGGGGTTGGACAAGACATAAGAACATCCCCCCATTGAGCCAATATTCCATCTGTTGGATTAGTATTATTCCCGAATAGTTCATTATAGAAACAATTTATTTTAGTTTATTCCAGGAATAACTAAAGGGATTTGCTTTAGATATAAAGTCATTTGTGAAATCAGTGAGTATATTGCCGTTTAAGGCCTTGAAACTATTTATTATACTACTTAGGTGTAGGTCTTACCATCAAAAATGCCTGAAATTCCCAAACTGTCTTTTAATTGGTTGTACTTTCTCATTCTAATTTCTGAGTGAAACAGATATATTAAATGAAGAAAAGGTCTGCTTCCAAATATTTCTACTGGTGTATGGACCTTCTGTTTACCATGATGTGGTTAAAATCAAAGATCTTGCTTTCATGTCTGTTTGACCATCCAAAGACCTTCTCAACCATAAGTGCTTCCATTTCTCTTGGATCCCATGTTTTGCTGGAGTCAGCATGACTTTTGGAATGTGACTGATCACTGATCAGGTACAATTCTATTAGGCACCAGACTGATCTGGGATGGCTTCTTAGCAGTAGGTATTGGTGTTTAGCTACTCCTTCATTACATCTTTTGAAGTTATGTAATCCTACACACCCCTGTTTAATTTTCAAAGACAATTTAAGCTTACCTACCCTAGGATGTGAACTATTCCATAAGAAGTTTACAATGAGCTTTTGAAATTTCTCAGTGTAGTTGGAATTGTGGAGATGAGGAAAGTGACACATGATGTATAACATCTTGGGAAGGTTGAACATTTTTACCGTTTGAGTCTTGATCAGGAAGGGAAAGAACGTTTTTTTCCAGCATGTGATTTTGTTATTGCGTGAATGGTAAAATGGTTTGCAGCTGCATTCTAATACCTTGCTGAAGTCTTGGGTTGGGGTAATAACTAAGTAATTTATCTCTGCTATGACTTTTCAATGCTTGTTTGTGGTTGGTGGGGCAATTCTTCCAGAGTCTTTTTGGTGACAGGAAATACTTTGTTTTTTTTTATCATTAATGGCCAATCCCACATGTTATTCTAAGGAGAAGAAGCATGCAAGAGCTAGATCAATACCATTTTCGGGCTGGGTCACCAGCTTATGTAACTGTCCATTTGGGTGGGAGATGTATCCTATGATCATTAGTCATCTGTAGTTGAGAGTCACAATGGGTGCGACCTACCCTGCCCCTGATGGGCAGATACTCCCCATTCTATGTGAGTCTGTTAAGTCTTTACTAGTATGCGCATGGAGGTGGACATGCGTGCTGTACGTGCCACAATGCTATGCATGAGGATCATCATAGAAATGCTCTTGGCCTCTACCATTCCCATGTACTGATATAATTCTTCACATATATCCTGCAGTACTAATGTCATCTCTACCTAACTCTCCATGGCAATGTCTTCTGCCAGAAAAATGTCATGGCACATCTGCTGTATAGCAGCTAAAGCCTTGCATGTCTCTGGAGCTAGCTGTAAGATATGCCTTCACTTGACTTCCCTTTTCACAGGTGTCATAGAGTGTACTGCTAACTCTAAAATGGCAACATCTTCCTAAATGTGCACTTGCTGTTAATGAGAGAGGAGGGGGGTGTCTTCACTCTTCCAGTTGTAAGGTTATATCCACATTCTGTTGATTGAGTGAGCCCTTGTCACTACTTATGGAGTTATGTACCTGCTGTGGAGTGGGGGTCCTGTCAGTACCCTTTGTGACTGTGAGCCACTGTCTTGAGGTTGTGTCATGAATATGAGAGTTATGGCATCATTGTCGACAGCCACCATGCTTTCAGCTTCAGTCTGTTTTGCTGGATAGCCACTGTGCATTCAACTTCAGTCTACTGTGCTAGCACAGAGGAAATATCTGGTTTTGGTGATGTGCCTTTGAAGCACAAAGTGATGATATGTTGAGACCTCTGACTACCAAAACATATTTATGTATAAACAGATGATTTAGACACTTACCATGCAAACAGTATGAATTTTATTGCATGCCTGGTATTGATGGAGCACCTGGTTATGGAAAAGGTAATAAGCTATATCTACACAGATATCCTGGGCAGTATATGGCAGCATGAAGTATTGTCATCACCTATTCAATAACCATCTTAACTCCCATATTGTGGCTGCTGCATTTGTCTGAAAGTACTAATGTCCACACCTCCTTTGATGATTACCGTGGCCTCGTCATCTGCATCATACTCACCAACCCTCACAGTAAGAAGGTACTTCTCATCAGGTGCTCTACTTGTATTGTGGAAGGGGCCCCACAAGTTCTGCTGCTGGTATTTGCATTGGGCCCAGCTTTGCTCCATAAACATTCCATTAGTTCATTTACTCTTTTTGTATATTGTGCCAATGTGAATTTCCTTCTCCTTACAGCACTGATGTCAGCCATTACTTACTTCCATACCTTAGCTTTCGGTTTGTCTACTTTTGCCTCCCCTTTCCCAAATAAATGTTTCCCATATGCTCTGACAGTATCTCTCATGTGTCTAGATCCTTGCTACTGTAGCATGTTGAAACCTGAAAGCATTAATTGAGGGGCCACAATTAAACCTGATACCTAATATGACATGCACACACACACACACACACACACACACACACACACACACACACACACACACACACACACACACACACACACACACACACACACACTGCAATTGCTTATTAGCACATATTTACAAACATGTACTGAGTACTATTTTAACTGACCTCAGTTACTCTTTGCAAGCAGCAATTATATATGTAGCGTTGCTGTTAACTATGTTAATTCATTTTATGTTACTGCCCTAGTTCTCTGTAACCCTTATCAATAAAAGTAAAGGTCATAAAGTACCAAAATACATGTACACAGCAGCCAACAATGGTAACTTGTAAATTCCCACTCCTGTGATTCTTAACATTTAAACAAAATAATACATTCCATACCATACAGATAATTATATGATTCTGGCAAACTTATCTTAATGAACTGTACCAGTCTTGTTTTTTTTTTTTTCTAATAATTTCCAAGCATTAACTGTGTTAAAAATTATTTTTAATTTGATTGCAGTTTCCACAGACTTTTATTAACAAATGTGGCTCAGAGCAGTTAAATATGGTGGGTCTAAACCTATTGGCATAAAAGGGTGCTGATTTGCAAACCCCTATGCAAATGAAGCTCAGAAAACTAAGCACTATGAATCACACCATTGCAGTTTTCAAGCTGAGCAAACTATGATATTTTTTGAGATCGGTATGGAGTGTATTAACAGTTGGTACACCTTTCCTCTAACCTACTAATACTGCATCGCTTATACCCATACAACTCCTTACAAATTACTTTTAAGACTTACTTGAAAGGGGACCCAAAAAGATTGCAAAGTTTATTAATGAACTGCTTCAACATTAAGAATGACTGCATCATAAAAGCACAGGTTACTTTATTAACCTCAATGCTATGCTATCATAACTGCTTAGATTACACAAAACCTGAAGTTCTGACAGCCTTTTGAGTAGAGTCATATGAACAAAAATGCTAAGCCTCCAACACATGCAGATATTGCACTGCTGAAAGATTTCCATTCACATAGCAAAAGAAACAATCCCACTTACAAAAAAAATGTGGAAGTCAATGTGACAGCTTTCGTTCAGTAAGTAAACCAACCTTGTTACTACTATCAGTTCCATATGTACTTCCTTTATATGACTGCATGGGTTGGCAGTGATGATCTCATACCTCAGAGATTGTAGTTCACACCCTGCTATCCCCTGTTCTACACATACCGCTGTTTCATTTGCATTTAGAAGATGGCATCTGCAAACACCCAAGGTCAAGCTCCAAGCTGGTCAGAAGAACAGGCCAAAATTGTTCTCTACCTGATGCAGGAGTCATGCCTGTAAAAGCTGGAGTAGGCTGTGGCCAGCTCTAAGTGGGAAAAGGTAGATATTTGTCTGGAGCACCTGTCATCTCTGACAGGGATCCCCCACTCTGGTCAGCAGTGTTTGCACAAATATGACAACCTGTAGAAACTGGACTGGTAGATATCCCAGGTACATGAAAGAAGGGCAGAATTCTATAATAAACATTTTTTTTCTGTAATTTAAAAGGGTATTGAATATGTAAGGATAAGCAAAATATTGTATAATTATATTATATAAATGCAGGCGTGTGTGTGTGTGTGTGTGTGTGTGTGTGTGTGTGTGTGTGTGTGTGTGTGTGTGTGTGTTTTGTGTGATGCATTTTTTTCTCTTTGTGAATATGGCTAACTGTACTGAATTTCTTATGTATATGTGCATATAGATAGTGTGAAATTATAGAAAATATACAAGGTTTTTGAAGGCTGAACTCTGATTAGTCCATCCATCCACAACCCCCTTTTCCCATTTTCGCACATGGGGTCTGGGTGTCACTTCAACAGTGTCAATTATCTAGAGCCAAGGTTTCCACCATCAGGGGGCTATCCCTGCTGCAGTTTTCCAGTGATTAGTGTTAACCAGAAATAAGGTTGCAATACAATATGGATGTAAAAAGTGCATGTGTTTCAAAAGTATATAATTTATTTCCATAATATTTGGTGCATGTTCAAAATGGCTCACCAGAACTAGCCATCACACCAAAGTTGGGGGACAAAGCAGCAAATGTATGACCTGCATTCAGTTTCTTGCATGCAATACTATTCGGTTCATTTTACCACTATGTAGGAATCATATGCCTTGCACATGTAAGCAGTGCACAACATACTGCAGATTACACTGGTCAAGTATAGGTTTTTGTTAAAGCTAAGAGCCTTTAAGGAAATGAACATTTGCATTCAGAGCCATGCAGCAAAAGGTAACCCTTCCCCTACCCTCCTCAGACATTCTGGTGCCTCTCAATGTATTGAATCACAGGAGCAGAGTACATCCTACAAAATTAGAAATGGAAATAAATGATTGCAGAGAATAAACAGAGCAATCACTACTGATATTACTTTGCATTACTCCAGCAAGGCCTATTGTATTATTTACTTAATGCATCCATTTTATCAAATCTACTTGATAAAAACAGTTTGTAAGAAAAAAAAAGTATTCAACAGCTGTGCACACAGGTATAGTATAGTCAAACAAGTGTACATTCCTTTTCTTATTATTTCTATACCTGAGGAGGAGTGCCAGTATAGTAAAGAAAAATCATAAAGGAGTCTGAAACGTTTGACAGAAGGCAGTCACGAGTATTAATCACTTCAGTAAAAAAGTACAAAAAAACAGTTATGCATTGTCTTTCTGTAGCAAAAAAAAAAGGAAGGTACTGTGCTACAATTTTTTTCTGAACTCTTTCAAATATAAATGGTAACTGGTACAGAAGTGCGCAAATAATTACATGCCCTAAGTAACTTTTTCACCACAGTCAATAGTAGCAAAAAAACTGTTAAATCACAACCAAGGAATATACGATGAAGGCACTGGAACTCCACTTAAATCACAATGTATTCATAAGTGCTTTTGTTCATCAAAATGAAATGAACTTCAGATAAAAATAAATTACTTAACACTCATTTTAAATAGTCCTCGCCATAAAACATTACACATAATTCAAACAATTAAAGGGACCCATCCCACCATAAATTAAACATACAATACCTTATTAAAACCTCCTAATCATACATATTATTTTTAAATTATAAACAATTCTAGCTCTCATACATCCATAACACATAAATATGTATATACTAATAAGGTTAAATATTGCATATTACTACTTATCCTATTATCTTTCCAAAGCTTTCAATTTTAAAATATATCCTAGGGAAACATGTTCATTTAATCCAGGATAAGTGCAAGCATTTAATCTCAACTGCCAAAGGAGTTTCCTGTCTTCTAATTTTAGTCCCCAAGGACCACCCCTAATATTTTTTCTAACTTGTTCGATCACAAATTATCGAAAATAGTGGTTCTTATATTCCAAACTAGGTTTTGTTAGGGCATTGTTGCTATTTCCCTTGCTAATATGATGTTGATGTTCATAAATACATTGTTTAAAATTCCTCTCTGTTTTTCCTATCTAAAACCTAGAGCATAACGGGCACCTAGCTAGGTACATAACTCCTTTGCTGTTAGAGTTAAATTTCCCTTTTAGTTTGTAGGTTTCATTTTAGACTTAAAAAAAGGTTGCCACATCAGTATATTTACAATATGGACATTGTCCACATTTACTCATCCCTGATTTAGAGGGAAAGGCCATAAATTCTCTTTCAAGTATCATCTTGATATTATTACCTTTCTTAAAAATGACCCTCGGAATTTCCCCTATTTTTGACCTTATAGTATTATTCTCTCTTAATAAAGTCCAATTTTTCATTAGGATGTCTTTCAACAAACCAGAATTACAAGAAAATTGGGTAATAAAACTTACATCAAATTCTACCCCTCTATCATCTACATTAGTCAAATTAGCTATTTCTGGTTGTTGACCTTCCAACAATATTTCCCCATTTAAAATTGATCTAAAATGTCCTATTATCCTTTTCCTAGACACTTCAATCATTAACTCATTAATTAACTCAACCGTGTACCCTCACCTCAAAAACATATTTTTGAGTATACAACACTCAACTTCAAAATCTTCATGCAATGAGGTCATCCTAGCTGCCCTCACTAGTTGTCCCTTCACAACGGCTTTCTTTTTGATGGAAGGGATGTGAACTGTCAAAGTGGAAGAAGCCATTTGAATACATTGGCTTCCTTTAAACTTTTGCCAAATACTTGCCTTCCCTCCTATCGTTAAATAACTGCACATCCAGAAAGGAAATTGAGTCTGTATCATATTGGTATGTAAATTGCAAAAAAGATGTTGACCAATTTAGCTTGTCCACAAATAAGGCAGCTGTCTCAAAGATTCCCTTGAGAAACAAAAAATAATAAAAATAATAATAGAAACACTTTACTATATAATAGCAATATTTTACTTTTACATTTTTATATGTAGTGTTGTATCAAGGTAACACTGTTTTTTTTCAATTCTTGAGGGGTCTATGATTATGGCGCCTTTCTTGAATATAAATTGATGGTTGTAATGCTGTTCTGGGTTCTGATGGTGTCATTATTTGACTAAAGCTCTTAACCTAACAGTATTCCTGTGCTGGGATTTAATTAAAGTACTAGAGTCATTTTTGACTACTTGAACATTTTTTCTGGGTTCTTTTATTGTTTTTACATTCACTGCCGATTGTGTGCATTATTTTTCTATTATTTATACTAGAATGATTGCATTCACATATAGCCAATATAGTCTTAATCTATTTTAAGAACCTACAGACTGCCCAAAACTTTCTGGGCATTTTTGTGCAGCCCTTCCTTTTTACTTAGCACCATTAACTGGCGCGGGGCACATTTGCATAATGGCATAGCGGCAATATTCACTGTTTGGCCTTGCGCACATATGAACGTTGAGACTACGAATACCACCCTGAATATACTATTTTAATTTTGATAGTCTTGCCCAAATTTTCAACAAACATATCCTAGTGTGTTTCATGAAAGATGTTCATATTTCCATTGCATAACACCACAGAAAATTTCAATTTCACAGTGTGTACATGTTGACCTACTGCTATTTTGAAAATTCAGCTTTCAAAGTTGAACTGTGCTATGACTGTGCAGTACTTTGCAGGGTACGGTCAATTTTATGACATATAATAAACTGCATTTTTTAACTTGTACAGTTGTGAATGGAATGTTACCAAATTAAATGAAAGTTTATATCTCTGACAATTTTTAATAATATTGACCACAGTTTCTAAATACTCATCTTGAAGCCGTAATGATGAAACATGTAGTGCCTTTGAGCATTTCAGCCTCAAAATAAATGTGAATTTGCAGTCACTGTGTGAAATAACTGTTTTTGTACAAATTATGCAACTGCAGAGACACATTTCATTAGAAAGGGATCAAAGATTCACACTGAAAATATTGGCTCAAATTGATAAGAAGTTGCTAGATTATAGTTATCTGCTGAAACCTTTATAGAAAATAAGAGTAAATATAATCATATTTTGATACCTCATTGAAATCTGCCAAATTGTAAAGATGTGTCATTGGGCATGTCCCATACAAAATACTAGAAAAAATAATCACATTTTGTTCCCTCACAGAAGCTATTTAAAGAGAAAAGATGTGTCTTTAACCAAGGAATCAAATCACATTGCAGCTCCATTATGTTGTGAACCTACACTAGGATTGGCAGTAGGAGTGGAAAAGGGACAGATAAATAATTCCCTTTGCTATATATATATATTGTTAACCATTATGGCAAGTGAAACTGAAGGATACTGATTGTTTAATGAAGTTGCAAAATGACAGCTGCTGATTTGTGAACATTCTGATAGCAAACCAGTTAATCTCATTTTGGTCTGTTGGTACCTGCACATTTCCTTAATATTATACAGCACACATTTTTATATACCTTTATTATCCAATGGTACTATTTTTGTCTTTGTGTTTAAACAGTTATATCTTCTGGTTGTCTGGTGCTGTATAGTCACTGTTAAAAATAAACACATGAAATTCATTGGTAAATATCATCATTTTATGAAACAGTTACAAACTATTCATGTCCATCTGTATGAAAAAAAAAATCAAAGTGAAGAACAATGCTTTGCATTATGTTGATTGTAATAGCAACTTATACTCGGTTTGATCACAAGGATGAAGCCTTGGTGATCAAACAAAGCCATCTATGGGTAAATCATGTGATACCTACAGCCAGCAGAAGATTATTGCTATTATGCAATGACATTATTTTGGAAAGAAATCACTTTCCTTTGTTAAATAATGTCATTGCATAAAGGCACTTTAGTGTTCTTCCACTTCCGGTATTCTGTAGTGATGCGCTGCAAGTGTGTAAGACACATAAGTCCACATGCTTACACAGTACATTAGTACTGTGCAGTACAGTAGACAGAAAAAAGAATACCTCCATTTGTCTTTTGCTTTATGTTTTTTAAGAGTGTGTGTCGAAAAATGAGCAGCGTGACAAAAATATGAAGAAAATCAAAAGTTCTGCAAACCTGTGGATAGTTGAGATAAATGGTTACCAGAAGTATAATCAATCATATTGTTGGTAACCGTACCTCTCAACTATGTACAGTTTTGCAGAATTTGCCTTATATTTAGCATTATGCTTCTTAAAATATCTTTTGGATGACGTTATGGAACATATTCCATTAACAAGCTGGCTGCTCAAGAAGACTTGAACAGTTGGACCTCTTTTTCTTGGAACATGCTCGATTTACAGTTGGCAATCGGCATGCATGTTTTTCAATACTAATCACCATGTATTGTATAAATAAAATTATGAATGTCATTGTAAGTACAATCATAATAACTAAATTGCATATTTTGTCATTTTGTTTCCAAATCATGATACAGGAAAAACTCCCAGTTACTGTTTCCTTTTACAAACTCATCAAAAGCATTGGTGCAGCAGTTAACATTGTCACCTCACAGCAAAAGGTTCTCCGGTCCACTTCTAAGCTGGGGTGCCTTCTGTGTGGAGTCTGCATGTCCTTCCTGCATTCACAAGGGTTTCCTCCAGGTGTTCTGGTTTCCTCCCACTTTCCAAAGACATGAGTCTGGAGCATTTCTCCCCAGGTCTCCACTGAAAATGGGTTCAGTTCAAGTCAGGCTTTCCTGGTAAACAAATGTTAAATGAATAAAAAAGTAAAAGAAGACTGACATTTTTTGTTAAGTGTTTTCCATGGTCTAGTTTACCAGGCATCATTTGAATTATAATGTTTTTTAAGTAATAACTTCTACATGCTTTGTTATGCAGAAGTATTTTTGCCAGCCCTTAGGTATACTTGAAACATCATTCACATTTCTGTTTATTTCACTTACCTAACAAAAGCATATGTATCAAGTTAAACCTTATTCTGAGTTCTAAGATCAGTCATTTAATTTTTTCTTTGAACCTATTTAAAATCTTTATTGTTATACCAGATAGACATAAGACAATGCATTATGATATATTGTTTAAATGGAGCTACAAAACAAGATGTAGAGAAGAACAGATATAAGGAATGAAAAGAAAGAAGGGAAAAGGAATGAAGGAAAAGAGAAAATAATCTGTTTTGCCAAGTGGGAGTTGTACACGTTTACACAAATACTTATTTTTATCCTAAGCAGCCGACCTTAATTTAATAAGACAGATAAGATGGATACCACACTGATGTAACATCAGACCCTAAGTGTTATTAAAGAGATTACATATGTTTCATGAATTAATTCTGTACGTATGTGGTTTCAACAATAAATCAACTTCTGCAGTATGAAATACTTAGCAGGGTGTTAATTTACACATACTTGATATCAATTGTTCACATTTTTGCTCTTATGTAAAAGCAGTTATGAATGTGGTTGCTGAAAGCATGTATATAATATGACAATGATGAATCACTGCTGGGAAGTACCTTATAGTCACATAACAGTAGGTTCCTATTAATTTGTGGCTCTGGGTAATGTCAAATGTTATTTCTTATACATTAGTCTGTATTGTTCAATGATTACCATATGTGTGGTAAGGAAAATCATATCCAAGTTAGCTGGGTGTATTTGCCTTAGAAATGTAAAACAGTGTCACTTGTGTTTGCTTTGAGTACACACCATTTGTACTCAGTCATTTAAAGTTCCCATTTCTGTCAGGATTCATTAAGAACAGAGCTAAAAAAATGATAAGACAAGAATGCAGTTCTAAGGAAACCAGGTCACATGATGACCGATGAAGTAAAATATGTATTAAGACAGGGATGATGGAAACTATTTACTAAATAATCACTTGTGATTAGAACATTCACACTTATAGTGCTTTTTTAATGCACTTCTCTCTGATGCTCAT
This sequence comes from Protopterus annectens, assembly GCF_019279795.1. NCBI lineage: Eukaryota > Metazoa > Chordata > Ceratodontiformes > Protopteridae > Protopterus > Protopterus annectens. The sequence continues at coordinate 1,910,297,480 of NC_056725.1, forward strand.
AACTCCTTTTGGTATCACACAATGATGTTTGAAGTTTTTTTTAATGAAGTAATTTACAATTTAATGACATGAACGGATATCATGAAAAACACAATGGCACCAACATTGTGGGTCTAGTGCGCAGTCCAATAGAAATATTAACCATTGCTTGTAATTTAATATGCATATATGCATGTTTTCATATTTAATTTTCATTATCTGGGAAGCTAGATAGTATGTGGGGCCCAGTCTGGAATGTCATGATGGCAGACAAAACAATACTCTGTCACTGTTCATGTAAAATGCATTGCTCTGGAGGTACAGCTAGCTAATATTCTAAATTTATGAAATATTCTCATATTTACATTAATACTTCCAAAACTACGTAAATTGCAAACTGTCGCACGGTATCGTCTGAAACCTGGGATGATATTGAAGAACAGTGTTATTGCTTCTTGCTCTGTATTTTGCACGGCTTGAGAGATACTGAGCACTGTTTCTATTGTTAATTACGTGAACAAACACATAAAAGAACAACTTGCCATCATATGTAAACTCAAGATTTAAATGTCAAAGAAAACAAAATTGTGACAAATAGCATTTGCTGAGGATGTACATTTTATGAAATGTTTGTGAAAATCTGGAGAAAAATATGTTTGTTTGTATTATAATATATTGTATTAATGCACTGATGCAGTCACTTTGAATGTATTAATTGCCATCATATACTAGAATATTTTTACTGAACAACATTAATATTTCTAAATAGCATTTTGTTATTTATTTTTGTTTTTCTACATTTCAGTTTGATTTTGCTGAAAATGTATGAGAATATGATGGCATACAGAGGCAGCTAATGGTGTGACACTCCACAACTGCTAGGAGTGAATGGGATTATTTAAGTAATTATATATATATATATATATATATATATATTTATATATATATATATATATATTTATATATATATGTGTATATATATATATATATATATATATATATATATATATATATATATATATATATATATATATAAATTTATACACTTGTTTTAAAACTTTTCAACTTAATGGTTAGATACAGTGTTGGCAAACCAGATTATGCATTGTCTATTTATATTTGACTAGTGATTCTACTATGAAAATAGAGTTGATTCAATTAAACATTAAGTGGAAATGCTGTATAAGTGCAGTTCTTATACTGCAAGAAAAACTAATGATTCCCTAATAAAGACCTCTGTCTGTTCCATGCTTGGATATAAATTTACCATTTAATGTCCATCTTTGCCAAAATGGTCAGAAAATTAAAAAAAAAAAAAAAAAGCTTCTGTCGACATGTAATCTTTTTCTGATATCCATTCCAGCACACTCTGGATAATAAAAATCTGTCCATGTTCTGCAAAACCATCCTCACTTCATTGCTTTTTAAATGTTTTATTCATTTGTTAAATTAGATAAGTGAATCGGTCATTATATGGACCCTTTTTAGACATAATCTGGGCAAGAAGACCTCCTCAAATCCTGCTGATCCTGTCTTTATAAAATTCTCTGTGACTAGTCTTTGTCTTCTCACACACAATTTTCTATCCTCCTAATATTACATTCCTGAAAATAGGACTTCTCTAGCCTTCTGGCCTAATGGGCTTTCTTGAGCAAAGCCTAACACCTGTAAAATATTAAGTATGTCAGTATCTCATCTCTGCCCTCACATCATGTTTCAGGAATGCACTAAAATTAAATGTTATCCTTTTAAATCATTAAGTCCAGACACCTTTTCTTAGAACAGTTTGTCAGTAACCCAGTTTCCTCATTACTTCCTATTTGGTACTTCCTGTTTGGTTATTCTTTTTATTATTTTTCCCACCATTAATGCTCATTGGTTAGCATGACCATGAGTCCCTCTTTCAGTGAAATGCAGGGAATACTACTCATGTCTCGCTTTGCTATCTTTGTTGCATCTTCTCTCAGTATTTTCCATCTAATTTCACTTTAGTGGTTTCTCAGCTCCCAAACCTCAATCCCTTCTTCATCACAGTCTCTATTTAAGATTTTATACAAATAAAACACTTTCTGTGTGTATTTTTATTAACTCTGCTAATCTTCACTTATATATATATATATATATATATATATATATATATATATATATATATATATATCTGCAGTAAACTGTATAACTTGTTGTTTGTCTTTCGGCTTTTCCCGGTAAGGGGTCACCACAGCAGAACTTCGTTCCGCTAATGATTGGCAGTCGATTTTTACGAAATGCCAAGGTGCCAGCTCGATGCTCAACCTTCAACGAAGGCACGCCCATTTACGCACACATGTCTTTTTAACGCTACCCAACTGCAGGGAGGACATGTAGACTGCATACAGAAGGCACTCCCAAGCCCAGCCGAGTAGTAAACTGTGTAACTACTCAGACTAAATGATGAGCTGAATTGTTTCACTGTTAATTGCACTGCAGGAATTCTAGCCTCAGGTCCATGAGTCTGGCAACTAGCTTGGAAGATTAAAGCTCTGAGCTGTTTATGAGCTGCTTGCTGTAGTCAGGGTTATGGTCTTTGACTCCTTCTACTTCCATTTGTCTGCTGTATAACTCTGAGCAAATCACTTAACTAGACCATTCTCCCTTGTTGCCCCTGAAAAGGGGCATATGCATCCAGGGGGCTTATCCAGTTAAAAATAAATAAAAATACACGATCATAAACTATATGAACATAACAGGGATGGAGTTAGAGGGGACCAGGAAAACCTTAAGGAATAGTGCATTTGATGAAGGGTCAGAACAGCTTGGTGCCTGGAGAGAATATCTACAATAAACTGGAACAGACATTAGATACTATGCACTTCCTGTAAGATGAGACATTAAGTTATGCTGTACCTGCCAGAAGGCCACAAGGCCACACAAAAGAAAAGGATACAATCTTGCACCATCAGTAAATGAAAAAATTAGATATCCTGCTTTTTTCTGAGAAAATAATTAATCAATATAATTAGGTGATTATGGTGATTGGGTAGTGTAACTTACTGCTGGTCAATTGTTATTGAGAGAAGTGATGAAAATTAATGTCAATTTTTATTGAGAGAATTGATGAAAATTACTGAAGGACTGTCTACCCACTTTCTAGTTACCTATTACTGCTAGATTATAGGCTGTTTTACCTCTCAACCTCTTAACACAAGAAATCTGTACAAAGCCAAAAATAATTGGGGGGGGGGCAAAGGCTTCAAAATAGGGGCAACTTTTAAATATTGTTCTTATAAACTTAGAAAGTTGCAGGAATAAAAGGTGCTATGTTACCATGCATTTTCTAAAGGATATGAAGTTTGGAACTGAAATAAGTGTTATTATTTAGTGAATTCAATCCCTGATGATTTTCCAGAAAACCACAAATTTTATGAGGAACACACCAAAAATATGACACAAAAATTTGAGAACTCTTGAGTAATTCTTGACAGGTGAGACGTATGCAGGCTGTTTGTGTGTGTGTGTGTGTGTGTGTGTGTGTGTGTGTGTGTGTGTGTGTGTGTGTGTGTGTGTGTGTGTGTGTGTGTGCGCACGCGTGCACGGGCGCACATGCATGTGTTTGCATGCACATGCACTCATATAAATGTGTGTGGATAGATACCATTTTATTATTAGTTGTATTATCTTTTATTACTTAAACTTATTTCATTTTTTTTGAATGCAACTAGTTTTGACCAAACAGAGCAAGATCCAGTACTGGGTCTGCCCTCTTATAACTGTATTTCAGAGATCATCAATGAGCCAAAGCAGTCAGAAATGCAGTTATTCTTCATTTAGCAAGCAAAATTCGGGGAGCTCAATTTAAACTGAAAGGAGTTGTACAGTTATAACTGTATATGACATTCTGATAACTATAAACTACATCTTTATTGTGCCATATTATATTCTAGACATAAATGATAAATTGTGAAAAACTTACAAATTCTACTTTACAGACCTCAAGAGCAAAATTTCTGGGGCCAGATTCTTAAAGTGCTTATACTCCAGGCAAGATGCTGCCCAAAGGTCATGCTCATTCTGCAGAGGAACCACAATTCAAAAGGAAGACTCATGTGTATCCTTGGTCTGGATATGAAAAATAAGAAGAGTACGTCTTCATGGGGCAGACCCCTTCCTTAATACTGATTCCAGAAGAATCATACATACCGGCCTTAACACAAGGAAAGGTATAAATTAGTGAAGCAGGCCAAAACGTCAAACATACCTTAGTACTGCATAATAAAAAAATCAAAATGTGAAAGCGTATGTGGCAGCATGAGCTATAATTTTTTTAGAATATTAAACACTTCACAGTAATGTGAGTGTACGCATATGTGAATTGTATGTGTGCGTGCGTGCGTGTGTGCATGTGTGCGTGTGTGCGTGTGTGTGTGTGTCTGTGTGTGGATATATAGAGAAGGAGTTAATGCTGTACTCTGTCGACAATATTATACAAATATGTGGCTATTCAGTGCTGGTACTTCTCCAGTATTAGAAAGTAGATCAAGTTGTTTTTACACCTCTGTCATGGCCAACTATTCCACTGTATTTCTCATCCTTTCCCAGTACACACAGTGACATATTTCTCAGTACCTTTTGTTGAGATTTGTTCCTACTCATTTTAGATGCTAAGAACCAGCTCCTAATATAATAGCAATAGTGTAACTTCTGATGAGCTTTGTACCACAATGTTAACCTTCCTCTCATCTGTTTCTATCACACTCTGTTCCTTTCCCAACTTCACATGTATAACAGCACCATATACAGAACCCGCCACTTAACATGTCTTTCAGGCTATGCAATACACACTACTAGTATATAACTTGTTGTTTAGATAATGCTTGCATGGGTCCTGTCCATCCATGCTGGCTTTGATCCTGTTTGGCTGCATGTTACCTAGTACTTAGCTCAGTTGTTCTAATGAGACCCCATTTCTCATACAACCTTTTTATGGGGTGTTGTTCTCACACACACACACACACACACACACACACACACACACACACACACACACACACACACACACACACAAAACCATCCCCAGTCTGCATGTAGGTTGGCTGTATTATACACACTTAGGTAAGTGCACTGTTTTCCATCTACATACCTGTCCCCACCACTCTCATAAAATGTAAGTGATGTCACCTAAAATATAGGTCACATCTCAACACCTGTGCTACAGATAGTATATTGTGTCTCTGAGCAGCCTATCCATGGCATCCATTATCCTCCTGTCATCACATAAAAGCAAGCTTTTGTGGAGCATCCACACCCAGCAACAGTGCTAAAACCGCCCTTTCAGTTAATAATCCTTATGTGTGCTTATTGATGCAGTTATCCCTAGCATGTAGGGAACATGGTACAACAGTTAGAAACACAATATGACTATATGGCTACATTGTCCAATCCTTAATCTGCTGGCTACCTCCCATGAATGCCATCAATTTCTCATCTTTTTTGAAATTATACTACCGGCCTTCATACACCGTCAGGATACATAGTGAATGCATAATGTGATTGAGCTACATTGCATGCTTTGGGATCTCATTTAGACACTAGGTTGTGTGACATTTCAGAAAAAGGTCTTTGCCCGTGAAACACTTGCATGTGGATAAAGTATCTACACAGTGAATGCATGAAAATGTTACATCTGTGTAGCTGCTGTGCTTCATCATGCCTATGAGGGAGTTAGCATTGTGAGCAGTTCAGTTCTACACAATGGATAGGTTCTCCTTTTCTACAGCATATCATTTAGTATCTAGCCCTTAATGCTAACATTTCTAAAGACCTGATAACCAACAAAAAGGACTGATGGTGCTCACAGTAACTAGTAAATGAAATTAAGCACCACAAACCAAGTTGTAAGCACGAACAATTTATTGTATCCACACTAACGCTTTTAAAAAATACCACGTTTTCGTCTTCAACTTTGTCAGTAAATGAAAAGCCACCACAACATTTCTGTATTCATACCTTCCCTTGTTAAAAATCAATTAAGGAACACCAATCAGCTTCAAAGAGCAACAAAATTGATTAAAATCAATTAAATGCACAACAAAACATATAGTCATAAATATTCAAAATGTTTAAAACCTCCTCCACTTAAATAGATATATAAAATAAAATAAATATATTTAATACTTTCGTCCAACTTATAAATCTTTCAAAATCCAATCATATGATTAATAATGACATATTTAAAATAGTAAAAATATTTAGGACCTATTTTAGCACATTAAACAGTATTTAACCCATTAGTGATCCTCAAAACCTAGTCAGACATGAAAACAAGCCTGCAGCATTGCCTGAAACCATGAACTGTAAATGAGAATGACCAAGAGACCTATGTTTGACTGCAGCTGAAGGAATGACAGCAGATAAACTTCTAAGAACTCAAAAATTTTAATTTAATTTACCATGTTTTAGATTAATACTATTTGGAAATACTAAAGAAAGGATTTTCTTTTGTCCCCTCTGTCAGGTCTTCAGGTGCAAAAAACACTTTTGTAGTCAAGTTAACACAAAATTAACCTAAGCATGTTCTCTTTGAGTGATGGTTGCAATCATAAATTATAAGGATCTCTACCACTGGCTGGTTTTGACATCCATCCTGACTTTCATAGCCAACACCCTTTCCTCATTTCTGCACTAATGTCCCCTTACTTCATGTACCTTGTATATAGGTAGTGTCTGCCCATGCCCTCTTTATTTCTCTTCTGCTATGTGCAAGTTCTTGGAAGGTGCAGTGGTGCAGCGGTTATCATTACTGCCTCACAGCAAGAGGTTCTCCACTTCAATTTTTGGCTGCAGTGCCTTCTGTGCAGAGTCTGCATGTCCTCCCTGCATTCACATAGGTTTCCTCTGGGTGCTACTGTTTCCTCCCATATTCCAAAGACATGCATCTGGAGTATTTCCCCGTGGGCATCTGCTGAAAATGGGCTCTGTCCAAATTGAACTTTCCCAGTAAACAAATATTAAATAAATAAATAAAATAATAAATCTGAAGAGAGTGCATTGGAATCTTGAACCAGTCAAGGCTTAGTAATCAAGAGCATCAACTGATAAGTACCCCACTGGGGAATCCTATTTTTATATTAATCTTTACAAATGTTGACTTTTTTTTTTTTTTTTTGCAGATGTCCAGGAAACAACTTCAGGGCATGGAGGTGTTGGGTTTGCCTTCTCTTGAGAAAAATGGCAGGTGTGCTTGCAAGTGTCAAATATCATATAATGTTTTGCATCCGGTGTATTATTGTCTGTCTAAACCCAAAGCACAATATGGTTAACTTTCAGCATCTGCCAGGGTTTCATCCAAAGACCTTAAAGAGAAGGCAAGAAGCCCTTCAAGTGTATCAGGCTAAATATAAATTAAAAATTCTGCAAAAACATGTTATGTCAGCTAACTCTCAGCAGCAGTATTGTGCAGAATCCAAGTCACAAAAAAGACAGAAGTCTGTCCATAAGGAGGAAGAAATGTAAACTCCTGAATTTCAAGTTCTACAGAGATACTTGATTAAAGAGTGTCAGCTCCATGGAGGAACATGAACAACCGTGAGCCCTGATGCCTGCTATCATCATGGCTTCTGATTTTGCTCCTTAGGAGGGCATCTTGCCTGCATCTCCCAACACATCCCACCAGACTGAAGACAATTTATTTTATTTTATTTTTCTTTTGTTGACTGGATTAGTCCAAACAGGCTTGTAGCCTTTTTCAAGGAGACACCCACAGTGGTATTTATACTGCTAGGGAGCATTTGACTAGGGCATCAGGGAAATTCCCCAACTCTTTTTGATAGGTTCCATGGGATCATTTACATCCACTTGAGCTTCCAGTAACTCAGACAGATGGGGTCTCAATTTAACTTTTCATCCAATACTCCACATCAGATACATGCTCCCCAGCTGTTACTACGGAATGCCATTTGATTATTAATTAAGGAGAAGCATGAACTCAATGGTAATTGTCAAAGAAAACATATGTGCCTTCACATCAAAATCAATTGATGTCCCACTGGGATTCACAAATCCCCAGTGGTTACTCATTCACCTAAGACCCCAGAACCTGTACTAAAGGTGTCCTTTCTAATAAGCTGTCTGTGCACATGCCTGACCAGTAGCCCCAGCCAACTTGCTTCCTTTCCTCTTAAGATTGGGCTTATTGGGCTCATGGTCTCCTTCAATGTCTTTATAATTTCCAGCTAGAATCAGAACAGCTGTATGTGTCTAAAGTCCCTCCACCCCAATAGGAATGTTGATCATCCCTGTAAGAGACCCAGACTACTCTGATTCTGAAAAGCAGGATAAGGTGAAGTACATGTCACAACATACCTCTCCCCTAGGCTTTCAAAAGCAAGGACATTTTTGCCTGCAATTTCCTCATGGAGACATAACATTTGAGAGCAGTTCAGTTGGCACTTTCAAAAGAACTCAGATTCCCAGAAGAGATAGCCTATCCTTCAGTCCAGGAAGTCCTTTTGGATGTTTGTCAAACAGCATCCTCGAACTCCTTACCCCTCATCCCTAAAAAAGTATAAATGTTATATGGTTCATGATCCTCACAAGTGTTCCTGGAAACTACCAAGGGGCGTAGTCTGGCTCTGGGTTGGAATAATATTCCCAGTAACAGGAAAAGCAGACTGCTTGACAACTTTGGGATAAAATGTTTACACCTCAACAACCCTGGCCTTCAGAACTGTAAATGTTCAAATCTCCAAACTTATCAGGAGCATATCAATAAGTAACTCCAGGATTGTTGGGGAAAGGGCTAGAAGAAACCCTACAGACAAGTATACTTAGTCAGACCCAGAGACTTCTGCAAATGGATAACCATGCCATAAAAATGTGAGTATCATGCAGTAGATGCAGCATCCATGACTGCTGAAACAAGGTCAGTTATCAGGAGACATTCTTGGATGAGGACCCAGACCAAGTCTGAGAATGCGAAGGCTCATCTCCTAAATGCCCCTAAGATAAGGAGTTGTTTTTTAGGTTGCCATCTTAAAATGGGCTTAATAAATAACAGACTATGGTGCTGGCCAACCATCGTTTACCTTCTTATTCTCAAATGCAAGAGAAGTTACCCCTATAAGCAAGAGCCTTACTGCCACAACAGGGAGGAGGCAAACATCCAAAAGGTAGGATGGTTACACAGAAAAGAAACTGGCAAAAAAAATCTAGAAGAAGGTCTGGGGTCCCTCTGGGTTTAACCCCCAACAGTGAGAAGTTGTGAGAATACAGGCTTCTTCCTACTTCCAAACCCCCCATCCCTCCACTTCTTTGCCCCAGGATAGGTGGCGAACTGACTTCTTTCCACTAAAATTGATCAAACATAACTTCAGACCAGTTGGTGTTGTAAATTATCTCCAAAGGCCATAAACTACATTTCAGTCAAGGTTTTTCCTTATTTCCAAAATATGTGCCATGAAGACCCATTCTGGAATTATCAAGCTTAAAAATTCTTGAAAGTGTCAAACTTTCTGATTTTGGCTCTACAATCCCTCTCATCCATCCTGGGCTATCAGGGCCTACTGATAACATTATATCTCATTGATGCCAACCTCCACATTCCCATTCATATCTTCAAAGGACATAGGCAGTTCTTTAGTTTTATAGTGAGGAGTCACTATTGCCTGTTTAACTCCTGTCCTTTGGTTTGGCTACTGTACTAAGAGTTGTTGCAAAATGTCTGGCTCCTATCATAGCTCACTGCAGAACCAGGGTCATCTACATTTACCACTTCGTGAATGATTGCTGGATTCAAGCAAAATCTCAGGAGGAGATGCAGAGGGAACTGGGGTACACTCTAGAATGTCTCAGTGGTTAGTTTTTTTTTCCTGAACTAGGAAGAAGTCAAACTTATATCTCACTTAAATGGGAATCTTCCTGGGTCCCCTCTTGAACACCAACTAATCAAAAGTTTACCAACTAATGGCAAAGACAGAATTCCTTTCTGCCTTCTTTCAGGACATGCAAGAAAAACTAGCAGTGACAGACAGGGAGTTTCCGAGAATTCTGGCTGTCATGGTGTCCATCATTCTCATGGTGCCTTTAGCCAAACTGCATGTGAGGAAACTTTTGTAGCACCAAAGAATACCTGGGATTAGTGGTCTCACTTCCTGGGGCACACCATCCCAGTCCTACCCAGTAAGGAGAGACCTGGGTGGTATATAGAATGAGTCAGAAAGAATGACAGCATGCTGTTCAGACTGTCTTCCCTAAACCAGACATTGACCATGGATGCCTTGATATGGGATATAGGGTGCATACCTGAACCTCAAAGTCCAGGGTGCATACAATGCCAGAAGAGAAAAGCTCCAATGTAAACATTAAAGTGATGATGGCAATGGTAGCTCTCATATCCTTTTGGACAGTATAAGATATTAGAGCCGACATTTCCTAATAGACAATGCAAGTCATGTAATACATAAACAGGCAAGGAGAACACACCCTCGCCACCTCTATGCATTAGTGATGAAGGCTTAAGAACAGGCCCAGAAACTGAGTATGCTCCTGAAGGCAATGTACATACCAGTTCAGAAAAACTACATAGAAGTACTAGAGACATTAAGTAGGACCTCAACAAATACACACAAGTGGATGCCAAATAGAGACATGTCCTTAGATTTCACAATCAGATAGGGTGTGCACCAGAGACAGCCCTGTTTGATTCTCCAAGCAACAGACAGCTGATATAGTTCTGCTGGAGAACACCAAAAACATGGTTGGGCAGCAGATAGGTTCATAGATAGGTACTAGGCTATCAGCCTGAAGGCATTTATAAGCCTAGCCAGAATGTGTTGGCCTTTGCCGTCCCCTTTTGCGTTATCTCTAGACTGGAGAAGCCTATTTCTCTGTGCTTTCTCTCCTGCATCTTTACTCCACAAGGTAGTTCAAACATTGAAGTTGGAGAAGCCAAAAATGATCCTAATTCCCTTAATCTGGCCAAGGCAGCACTGATTCTCCCACCTGATTCAGATGGAAAGAAATAAACCTTTACTGTTGTGTAAGCTTATCACCTTTGTAATGAAGTATTGATGGGACCCTAAAATATTCTAAACTGTTCAAATGCAGGCTAGTAACTTGGAAAATATTATTTTTGCTGCTAGCCACTATTTTTGAGGATATGCTAAAATCATGAGGGGAAGCTATTAGGCCAAGTACAAAAATAATTCTTAGCTAAATGGGAAAAAATTATCCCTCGAGTGCCAAAGAAGGAACTTGCTCCCTGAGCATATGGATGTCTTAATAATTTCCAGTATCTGTCTAAGCTGTACCTTTTAAGTTTAACTTTTGCCTCTGTCAAAATACATCTCTCAGCTGTTTCTGCATGCTTGCCTGTATATCCCCTCTGGTATCCAAAGGAATCACGGATTGGCCCAGTGCCAGACCATTAGAAAAGGAATCACGTATTGGCCCAGCCTCATACCTGAATTTTGTGTTGGAAAAACTGACCTTACACACACTTTAAACCAGCTGTTTCAACACCTATAAAATTCTTTACTTGGAAAAAATGTTCAGCAAAGCAGCAGCAGCTTTTGTTAAGAGAGTCTGCAAATTAAAAGCTGTCATATGCAAAGAAACGTTCTTCCATTTCCAGAAACACGGGGTAATCATGTGTGCTAATCCTTTATTCATGCCAAAACTCATTAGTGGAATTGCACTGAACAAAGGTATTCATGTTTCAGTCTTATTTCTTAATCTCCAGAATATGTGAAATTATTCAGCACTCCACAGATGTACATGGGCAGTTAAGGTACTAACAAGATAAAACATTTAAAAAAGTAATGTCAGCTGTTTTTCTTTTCAGAAAACAAACATGCATTGCAAGTGACAAAGCAAACTGTTTCAAAGTGGCTAGCCTCTACATTAGCTTCTGCTATAAAAAGCAGGTTCTTGCAGAAAAAAAGTCAGACCTCTATTCATTAAAGAGAACTGCGGTTACCTCTGGCTTTCTGAAATAGTTTATTGTGTAGGACCTTCTGAACAGCCAACTGATCCTTGCTTTAAACCTTCTCAAAACACTGCAGTTTAGATATGATACCCAAGGTATGCACTGGGTTTGTCTCAATTATCCTGAAGGACATCCTCATTTACTAAAGCAAACACTGAGCCAACCAACCCATCTGAACTGGAAAATATTCCCTATAACTTATGACTGTAACAGTGACCCATGAAGAACAATAATTGTAGATGATCAAATGGGGTTATTGTAGCAGCCCTGATTTCCTCCCTTCTTCCCCTCTATTACAATAAGATAATCAGGGATCAAGCTGTGTACCTATATACCCCTTCTCCTTATTAGTCTTGTGATTTGATCTCCCTCTGGTCTATGTTCAGGTTCCCTCATTCGCTCTCTTACAAGTCGCATCTAAATCCTAGAGTGGCCCTGTGGATGGTCTCCACTAAAAAGGTTCATATTTTCTATGTCACAGGCTGCAGATCTAGTGTGACCCAAACCAACAAACTCTAATTTGAGTATGATTATGCCCTACCTAGGAGGCAAGAGAACCAACAGTGGCATGGACAGATGCCACCTATATACCAGCTATGTGAAAATATTTGAGGTAAGATGACACCATCCCAGCCATGTTAAATAAATGCTGGGCTCTGAAAGACAAGCCAGATGTTGGACCCAACCAATGGCAGAGGTCACTGTAAGTTATGACTGCAACAGTGACCGCAGTCAAAAATCCATAATTATGGCAAGCTGACTGCACAGCTGTAATTTTTTTTTCTCAGTGACTGTGCTGATATATTGAATGAAAAAGTACCTTTAACTCTTCTCTTATAAATACAATAGCTACTTTTGAATCTACTTGTGAAGCAGAAATAAGATTGGTTGTTTATTTGGATTAGGACAGGAGGGTACCCTTCAGGACAACAAAGGCAAATTCGGCCCTTGCCCTATATATCAATCCAAACTGTAGTATTTTGAAAAGTTGAGAACCAAGGACCAGGTGGCTCATTCTAGAATGTCCCAGGCACTAATCCTTTTCAAAAACATGGTGTTAGCTGCTGTGCACCTGTTGTTAGACATTACAATATGAATAACTTAGAATGCAAACTATTAAATGAGTTGAAATATTTGCCAAGTGTCAGATTTATGAAAGTGGATAAAGGGGATGGCATGGTGTTATTGGTTACAACATACTATAACAAAACTATGGTTTTCATGCTTTCACCAAGAACGATGCCACAATATGAAGACAAGATGATCAATTTCAACAATTAGCTTAAGTACTGGTGTCATTCAAAGGGGATCCAATGCCTGTCAGCTTGGGATGATATGCTCGACAAGCCACGATGCTTCGCTAGGGATGGCTTGCACCTGTCACCCCTGGGTATTGGATATTGGCAAAGGCTCTTGCTACCCCCATAGTGCCTTTTTTAGGCAAGGCTCAAAAGACAAACCCACCTCCATATGTATCACAAGGGATAAGAGACTAAGAGTAATGCTACTCAATGCCAGAAGTCTAAAACTCAAGATGCACTTCAAACTCTCCTTAGCATGGAGAACATCGATATCTGTGCAGTAACAGAAACCTGGTTCAGGGCTCCCGAGAGCACCCCAGCACTACCAGGTTATACCTCATACCATGCTTTTCGCCCCAAAACTTGGACCGAACCACAAAGGAGGGGAGTATCGATATTCAACAAAGATACCCACACCTCCAGGTTGGTGGCAAAGCACAAGGCATCACAGACTATCCATGTGCAACTAACAGTGGGTAAAACTGCCTTCCAGTTTATAGCCTGCTACAGACCACCCTCCCAAACCCAGGAACACCACTCGGCCTTCCTGAGAACACTGGAAAATATGAAGGTCTCTCCAAACACCATTATATTGGGCGACTTCAACTACCCAAACATAGACTGGGAGCATTACTCTAGCTCCAACACCCTAGCCCAAAGGTTCCTAGAATTTATAAACTCAAATGCTATGGAACAACTTGTTACCACTCCGACAAGAGGGGAAAACATACTGGACCTGATCATCACCAACATGGGGACTCTATGCTCCAGACCAGAAGTGTATCCCTCACTGGTAAGATCAGACCATAAACTAATCTCACTGGATATTCACATCCCAACCCCACCCCCTGCCCAGAAAACCACAGTGAAAAACTTCTCTAAAGAAAATTTCACACTCCTCAAAACCGAGGTGGAATCCTTCAAAGCCCCCGGGCCTGTGGAAAATACGGCCCAGACTGCAGTATCCTTTATAAACGCATTCTATGAACACCTTCAGGAATGCATGGATCATGCGATCCCAAATAAAACCCAAGACCCAATCCTCCAAAGGCAGACGTCCTGTCTGGTGGACCCCAGCCATAAACAAACTATACAATAGAAGGAGGAAGCTACTAAATGATAGAGCAAAATCCCAAAAAGGGAAGGCATCACTGATCAGTATTAGCAAAAAACTACGGGCACTCATAAAATTGTCTAAGGTCAGCTTTGAGAGAAAAATTGCACAGGACACTAAGGATAATCACAAGGCTTTCTTTAGTTATGTTAGGAACCTGGGTGGTAATTCCCAGATATGCTCAGAATTAGTCCAAAATGACAAAAAATACACCGAACCCACAGACATTGCCAACATCCTAGCTGACAGGTTCAGCGCAAACTCCCCCCCCCTCCCCACCAAAAGGGCAAATATCTATCCCAGCAGAGTGCTGCCCCCCTGAGATCTCAGATGCTCAGGTAAGAGCCGCTTTCTCCAAAGCAAAAAACACAGCATCAATGGGACCAGACGGTGTCCCGGGCTGCGTCTTACATGAACTCCAAGAAGAGCTGAACCCAAACATAAAACTACTGTTTAATCTCAGCCTTACTACAGGATATGTGCCCAAAGAGTGGCGTACAGCAACAGTGGTCCCTCTCCATAAAGGTGGTGCCTCAATGGATCCTGGAAACTATCACCCCATAAGCCTGACTAGCTTGGTCTGCAAAGCTATGGAAAGGATCATCATGGACCTCATAAATAAAGATATTGGGGACCTACAGACACTGGATCCTACCCAGTTCGGCTTTGTTAAGGGTAGATCCTGCCTCTTAAACCTGGTTGATTTCTTTGAAACAGTTACCAAGGCCATTGACGAGGGGAAGGTGGTCCACACAGCCTACCTGGACCTCGCAAAAGCCTTCGATACAATACCCACTTGGGCATTATAGATAAGCTCACCAGCTTAAATATAAACCCCTATGTCACTAGATGGATTGCAAACTGGCTCAAGGACAGAACCCACATGGTTAGAATTGCTGGAGCCATGTCAGACTCCAAACCAGTTACAAGTGGTGTCCCACAAGGCTCAGTCCTGGGACCTCTCTTGTTCGGTATATATTTCTCGGAGGTACAGGCCAACACGGAAGGACTGTGGCTGACCAAGTTCGCAGATGACTGCAAACTGGGTGCCATAATCGACTCTCCAGCCGACACAAGCATCCTCCAAAAGGGCCTCATAGAAACAGACAACTGGTGCCAGAGCCATGGCCTCAAGCTAAATGCCAAAAGTGTATAGTCATCCCTTTGGCAAAACAAAGTGCCCACAAATTACCACATAGGTGGTAATCCATTAAGTACAGAAGAAGTAATTAGGGACCTGGGGACCCAAGTTGATAGCAATCTCTCATTTGACAACCACGTGGCCAAAGTGGTTAGAAAAACATTTTATATAGCCCACCTAATCATGAAGGGATTCACATCTAGATCAGGGGAGGTCATCGTGCCTCTTTACTCATCCCTCATCAGGCCCATAATTGAGTACAATGCCCCTTTTGGGATGTACCTTACCAGACACCTGCAGCAACTGGAAAGACCCCAAAAGTACCTCACCAAGAGGATCAAAGGGCTCAAACAGATGCCATATGCTGCCCGATTAAAGAAACTCCAGCTCTACTCAGTGGCATACCACCTGTTCATAGGCGATCTGTGCCTGACATATAATGTCATGTCCAATCCGGAATTAATGGACATGCTGCACCTCAGAAGATCCAAATCCCATCGAGCTATGCGCTTGAGAGACTTGAACCTCAGCACTGAAATAAATAGGACATGCTGGAGGGACAGATTCATAACCCAGAGGCTCCCTTCACTCTGGAATAAAATCCCAGTCCAGGTTAGGCAGAGTCCCTCATTGACTCTCTTCAAGAGGAATCTTGATGAGTGGATGGGAGATCGTAGGTTTACCCTGGGTATCACTTCTGTGTCACTGTTAGACAAAGGCACAGTATACTAACCTCGAAAAAGGGCATAGCAAAATAAATTTAAAATGGGTGGCGAAAGCCAAACACATTCTGGCTAGGCTTATAAATGCCCTAGGGCAGATAGCCTAGTATGAACCTATGAACCTATGAACCTATAAATGCAAAGAGTTAGTTAAGGGTGGGATAAACAGACATGTTTATTTCCTTTAATCCACTGATGCCTATAGCACTGATTGCATAGAGCTCTTAATCATGTGGGCTGCTTTGCCCCATTCAAGTAAACGCACTTTAAAGTAGACCATATTAAACATGCAGCATTCTGTGCCACAAGTAAGCATATTAAATGAGAAAAAAATTACTTTAACTGAATAAGAAATACAAAAAGCAGTTTTGCTTGTTCAGTTGTGAAGATTTTCTCACATTCAGTTTTTCATTTTACTCTCATCTGTAGACAATTGTTGTCCAGACTGTTGGCAGGCAGGAACGTGACACTTAATCAATTGATGGCAAGCAATCATTAACGAGTTAAAATCCTTGACTCTATTTTGTTGCACTATTTGGACAAGACACATTTTGATCAACATATTTTTAATTATTTACAAGTTGAGCATCCTGGAATCATGGCACTCCCTTTCATCCTATTACTGTGATTTAAAATTAGAGAACTGAAATGATTTCTCCATATTTGTGAGCAAATGATGTGTGGATTTTTGTTTGTGAAGGCTTAGTAGTATTTTTATCAAACCTAGATTAATCAGGCAAGAGCACCCTGAGACATGAGATTATCCTAGCAACATCGGGTATTGCTTCTCTTCAGACTTCTACCTCATCAGAATTAGAGCAGAATACTCTATAGAGAATTACTGAAAAGTTTTAATTATTTCTATAGTAGTGTTACACCCGTGCACTGACCCAGTAATCAAGGAACCTCAATCCTCACCACTAGCACCAGTGAGGGGCGTGCACATTGGGAAGAATAACAAGTACATACACAGTAAAATACAATTTCCCTTAATAGCACACAGAGATCACAGTCAGTCTGGGGCTGGTTTCTCCCTTTCTCTACAGATCCTCAATAAGACTCCCCACTGGCACAGCTGTAGGGTTCAGATCCCAGCCAAGTAGTCAAGCCAAAACCTCCAGTACCCTCTTTGTCCAACCAATGCTTCATGTCCCTGCCCAAGTAGCGGACACACACACACACACACACACACACACACACACACACACACACACACACACACACACACACACACTTTGAGATTTGGTTTATATACAAATACACAGACACTCCCTAGGGAAGGCTGGCACAGGTTCTCCCAGCTATGCCCCCTCCTGTCAGGCTATAAGGTAGTAATCACTGCCACCAACTACTCTTATCAGCTACTAATAAGGCCCTTCTCAAAGGGTGACCAGTTTCACTGTGTAATATTATTGTTATCCAAATAGTAAGTGTGACCCAGGGCTAAAGCTATTGTAGTAGCTTGGAGAGTATCACTGAATACATGCAATGTACTATAAGAACTTAAATTATCTTTACACAAAACAGCCATAATTGAAAGGTTTAAAAATATTTAATAATAAATAATAAAAACACAAAACAATACTTATTACTTCAACACAGTGCTAATACAGAGTTTAGAAATCACAGGAAAATGCTTTAAAATAATACTGTAGAATAGTCTGACAAAAATATAGAAAACAGCTAGACTAATCTGGCTATTTCTATCTGTCTCTAAGAGAAATCACTGTTCTAAATAAATATCTTACTTACAGAGCAAACAGAGTGCTGGTTAGTTGATGTGTTCGGGTTCAGGCAAAATCCAAAATGCTCCAATCTTTCTCTCTGAGAAAGTTTTAAATTGATAAACACCCAGTACTGCTGAGTCACTTCACATTACATCATTTTTATCACTTCTTTAGTTCCCATGCTAACAGAAGCTCAACATTTACATTTCTTTTTGTAATCTGCACCTGCAGGAAGCCACAGCAATAAACAATATTTTACATATAAAATCTAGTCATTAAATCTTGTCCTAAAACAATAGAAAGAATTCATTAGTCCAGACATCCTGTCTCTGAGCTTGAGATCAACCAGCCATGCAATGCTTGACTTATCAGCTTTCTTCCAGCAGAGTGCACTGTGGTTACATTTTTGAAGCTCAGTGAACATATACTTTAATTCTAACATATAGTTCTCTTTACATTTGTAGAACAAGCCTGTAGATTACATTAATATTTACAATGACATAGAATTATTTACAAATTTCTATCTAACTAAGCTGCCAGCCTTCACATCACCCCCCATCCCGGAGAACTCAAGCTAGTTTTTCAAGTGACCCTTGAGAAAGTTGCTTGAGAGGGTTAGGTCTATCTTAGTATACCTTACCCTAGTCCCTGTCTTCAGAGCCCATCTGAATTGGCATTGCTAATGCCACTGTGGTTCTGCACTGACATATCATATGCTTGCAACCCTAGGCTCCATCTTAGCAAATTGGCATTTTGCTGGCTGGCTTGGTGCAACCATGTTAGGGGATTGTGATCTGTAACTACACTGAATTTTCTTCCATACAGATAAGGCTGAAGTTTCTGCAGTGCCCACACTATGGATAGACATTCCTTTTCTACAGCTGCACAACGTTCCTCTCTGGGTTAGAGCCTATGACTGAGATAAACCACTGAATGTTCTTCTCCCTCTGAAGAAATCTAGCTAAGTACAGCCCCCACCCCATGGTTTGAAGCATCTACCTGCACAAAAAAAATTATTTGCTGTAATCTGGACTGGCAAACACAAGGGGTTCTCCCAAAGCTTCTTTCAGCTTCTGGAATGCCTGCTCACATGCTGTGGTCCACACTACCTTATCTGGGCTGTTTTTCCTTGTCAGGCTGTGAGGGGAGCAGCTATGGTACAATAACTGGGGACGAACATTCTGTAGTACCCTGCTGTCCCTAAGAATGACCTCACCTGCTTTTTGGTAACAGCTGCAGGCCATGCCTGAATGGTTTCCACTTTGGTAGGTTCTGGCCTGATCTTATCACTCCCCACTCTATGTCCCAGATAGGAAACCTCTGCCATACCCACTTGACATTTGCTGGGCTTAATAGTCAACCCTACCCTCTTTAATCTGCCCAGAACCTCCCTGACATGCTAAAGGAGCTCTTGCCAGGAATGGCTGTAGATAGCAATATCATCTAAATAAGCAAGGGTAAACCCTCCTGCTCCTGCTAGGATATGACCTACCAGCCTCTTGAAAGTCACTGGGGCATTTTTCATCCCAAAGGGCAAATTTGTGAACTCATACAGGCCAAAAGGAGTCACAAAGGCTGACCTCTCTCTCTAGTACTGGGAGTCAAGGGCACCTGCCAGTAACCCTTGGTAAGATCAATGGTGGTAAGATACTTCGCCCCACCCAGTTCCTCTAGGGCTTCATCTGCTGTAGGCATGGAGCAAGCATCTCACTCTGACTATTTAATTTCCTGTAGTCCACACAGAAGCTGGTGCTGGTATCCTTCTTTGGCACCAGGAGGCCCAGGAAATGTTGGACTATTGAATTACCACTAGTTCCAACATTTCCTGTATCTCCTCCCTCAGAGTCTGACTCTCTCAGGCACCTTATAAGGGGACTCCCTAATAGCCCTTTGTGGTCCTGTATCCAACTTGTGCTGCACCAGGTGGATTAACCTTAGTTTCCCAGTGAACATGTCTCCAAACTCTTGTAACACTGCTCGGATTTCTCAAACCTGGGTAGGAGATAGCTGCTGGGACATTGCTACCCCTTCCACTGAGGTGTCAGCCCGAGCCTTACTGAGGAGATCCATCAACAGATCTCCCTCAGACTCCTCCTACAATCCACTGCAAATACTCAGCACAAGGGCCTCCCTATCATGGTAAAGTTTCATCATGTTAACATGGTACAATTTGTGCCCCTGCCTCCTGCCTAGCAGTTCCACCATGTAGTTAACATCACTGACCTTTTTTACCACTTTGTAGGGTCCCTCCCAAGCTGCTTGCAGCTTGTTTTGTCTGACAGGAATGAGAACCATTACCTGCTACCTTGCAGCATACTCTCTAGCTTGAGCATTCCTGTCATACCAGACCGTTTTCTGCTGTTGGGCTTCTTCCAGGTTCTCCTGGGGCATGCCCATGAGTTCTCCAAGCCTTTTCCTGAAGTTTAGGACATATGCCACAGCAGATTCCTTGTGGGATTCACACTCACTTTCCCACTCATCATAAATTAAATCAAGAGGCCCCCTCACCCTATGCCCATACAATAACTCAAAATGTGAAAATACAGTGGATTCCTGCAGAACTTATCTGTAAGCAAACAACAGATGGGCAAATATTTGTCCCACTCCCTCTTAAACTGGTCTGCAAATGCCCGTATCATGGACTTGATTGTAAAAAGACCATTAATCTGGGAATGGTAGGGGGTGGTCTTCGGGTGCTTCACCTCACAGTACTTCCACAGACAAGACAGCAGATATGACATGAAATTGGGACCTCTGTCAGTCAGTATTTCGTTTGGGAAACCTACCCTGCTGAAAACCTCTAACAAAGCATTTGCCACCTTATTCTGCCTCAATGGAAGACAAAGCCACTGCCTCAAGGTATCTTGTAGCATACTCTACTACCACTAGGATATACTTTTTCCCTGTGGAACTTGTCATACTCAGCGGCCCCACAGTATCCATAGCTACCCTCTGAAATGGCTCCTCAGTCACAGGCAAAGGCATCAAGGGAGCTCTCACCTTGTCTCCTGCCTTACCTACCTTTTGGCAATGCTCACAGGTCCTGCAGTTCCCTGTTATATCTCTGGAAATCCCAGGCCAGTAGAAGTTCTGCACAATACATCTCTTTGTACGTTTTATGCCCATATGACCTGCAAAAGGAATATCATGGGGCTATGGCTAGAAGTGCCAGATGGTAGGCTCTATGCACTAACAACTGCTGCATCCTCCCACCTTCTAGCCCTCCCTCAGTGGTCCACTCTCTATACAGTAACCCTTTGTCTCAGTATACAAATTCTCCCCTTCCCTTGAGAATCAGGTGCCTCACTAGCTACCTGCCTCAGGCCTTGCAATGTACGGTCTGAGACCTGAGTATGTCTCAGCTCTCTCTTAGTAACCCTTCCAGCTCCCCTTCCAAGGACATCTGGCATCCTCTGATAGCAGTGCCTCACTGTTAGCCTGGGCACTACTACTCACCTCTGCCCTTGCAATCACTCTGTCCAAGGGACCATCACTACCCACAAGCAGCTGTGGCTAACCTTCAGTCTCACTGCTACAGCTTAGCTCCCTCCCTGAAGTAACCACCTCACCAGTCCTGGCTGGAAGTGTGCTGTCTGTCTCGGTCTCCCCCAGGCTACCAGACTCACATGCTTGTCTCCAAGCCTGACTGCATGTAACTGCATTAACACATGGTACTGCATTATCAAAATTCCTCCCTATCAGGACATCTGTAGGATGGTAATTTGGTACCCTTGTTGTCTCAACACAACCTACTATTGGCATTTTGTCTTTCCCACTTACTGGCCCTCCCACCTTTTGTTCCCCACCTTGATCCATGGACATCTGTATGCCACATGGCCCCACTGGTTGCATTCAAAACATCTAATCCTAGGTCCTGGATGTCTACCTGGACTAGTGGCTTCCCCTTATACTGGCAGATTCTGTTGGGGCAGTCAGAGCTGCCCACCATGGGTTCCTTTAGACCCATGAGCAGCACTGTGTGTCCCTTTCCTGTGCAGGGATGCACTGGTTGCTAGGTATAGGGCTCCCTTCTTCCACAACTCATCTGAAGTAGCACATTGTCTATCAGCTAACCAGATCCTCATGTCCTCAGACAAAGTGCTAAGGCTTGTTTCCTCACCAAAAGGTCTGCCAGCCCTTCAAAAGTGGTGACCTGACATCCACTCACCCACCTATGAAAATAAGTGCTCAGTTCAGCAACATATTCACACACACTTTCATCTGCCTTGCATCTATCCTCACAAAACGTTTTCATTTAAGTTTCAGATGTTCACTTAAAAAGTTCTAACAAACAATTCTTTACAGCATTATAGTTAAAACAGTCAATGTCTGATAATTTGAAAAGTACATTTACAGATTTACCATGGAGTAAAGAGGTCAGGAACTGAACCCAGAGCCTTTGGTCAACATCATACTCTTTACATACCCTCTCAAACATGTCAATGAAACTATCAAAATGATCCCCCTCTGTAAACTGTGGAAGAAATTTACTGACCTTTTTTGCTTCTGGGGTCCAGTTACTGCCTTCCACATTACCTCCACAAATCTGACAAAGAGTCAGCATCTCCTTTTCATGCTGCCTCTGCCTGTCTTTCTCCACAGCTTCCATTTCCAAATGCCTGGCCTGCAACTCAAGTCTCTTTAGCTCCAGATGGATTTTTAAGTCCTCTGCAGAAATGTTGTCCATTCTCTGAGTGTTGTACATCTCCACAGCCAGTCTGATCATCCTCCTGATTGCTGTTTTCTGATGCAGCTGTGACCAAAACTGCAATCATGTCTGCCTTAGTCAGGTTTCCATGCACCAGTCCTTTAGCCTGGCACATCTCAGCCAACTGGCTCCTTATCAGCTTGCCATACTCCTCTGCTGACATGCTTGCCAGCTCTCCCCGACTACCTAAGCTAACAAAAGAAATAAAACAATTGTGATCTGAACTCTGATTATTCAGTGTGGCTGATTTATAGTACAAAAACACCTTCACTGATCACTGCACACAAGCTACAGAAATTCACTATCCACACCACTACAAGCCATTTAGTGTGTGATGTGGCTAACTCACGACAATCAAACAATATTTGATGTGGATTTACCACTACTGACAAACAATTAATATGTGATGCCCATGCACTGGCCCAGTAAACAAGGAGCCTCAATCCTCACCACTAGCACCAGTGAGGGGCGTGCACATTGGGAAGGATAACAAGTACACACACAGTAAAGTACAATTTCCCTTAAGAGCACACAGAGATCACAGTCATTCTCGGGCTGGTTTCTCCCTTTCTCTACAGATCTCCAATAAGACTCCCCACTGACAGAGCTATAGAGTTCTGATTCCAGCCGAGTAGTCAAGCCAAAATCTCCAGTATGCACTCTGTCCAACCAGTGCTTTGTGTCCCTGCCCAAGTAGCTGACACACACACACTTTGAGATTTGGTTTATATACAAACACACAGACACTTCTGGGGAAGGCTGGCACAGGTTCTCCAACTATGCCCCTCCTGCCAGGCTATAAGGTAGTAATCACTGGCACCAGCTACTCTTATCAGCTACTAATAAGGCCCTTCCCAAAGGGTGACCAGTTTCACTGCGTAATATTACTGTTATCCAAATAGTAAGTGTGACCCAGGGCTAAAGCTATTATTATTTATTCAGCTCCAGGTTTTCACTTCAAACATATTAAAAACAACATCATTCATTATACTTGAAGGCCATTTTACTTTTACTTTTCTTTCTGTTCATTCAATTAAAAGGACTAAAACAAACTCGTTAAAAACAAAAGGGCTAGTCAAGCACACATAATACACTACACAACCCTGTTTCTAGTAAGATTCTTCAGTGCACTACAATGCAATGATTTAAAGATCCCTGTATTTCTACAATGCCTTGAAGCCACCAGTAAGCAGCTATAGAGTGTTACGTTTTTTGAAGTAGCTAGTGCATATATATAATGGTGCAGATATCCACTAGTTACATTTTACTGTTACCTTTTTTGAAGTACCTAGTGCATATATGTAATGGTGCAGATATCCACTAGTTACATTTTACCTATCACCACACTCTTTTAGGTTAGTAAACGAGCAGGGAACAATCATTATCATTTGCACAGCTGGTGAAAATGGTAAGAGCTCAGTACAGCACCATTATGTAGGTTCAAATCATAGGGGGGCACAGTACCCATGTACCCTGGGAGGCTGTGGGGAGTCAAGGTTGACATCTTCACTGGTGGGGGTCAAAATGCCATGAGGTGACTGGTGGTGTCCACTGTGTTAACTTGCCATTTCAGTGCTCAGTTTGATCTCTGGCAATGATAGATTTAAATAATTTTCTGAAGGAAATAAAGTCAGACACTCAAAATATCTGTCATAATTAAGGGTTGTCAGTATGGAATACATAGGAATCTGGTTTGTAATGCATACACTATTTTGCACTATATTCTTCTGTCTTTTTTGAGGTCAAATATTTTTCTTTGCTGCTTTAAAAGGTTTTCATTAATCTTGTTACTTCCTGATGATGATGCTTGCTTAGCAGGG
Source organism: Protopterus annectens (assembly GCF_019279795.1). Taxonomy (NCBI): domain Eukaryota; kingdom Metazoa; phylum Chordata; order Ceratodontiformes; family Protopteridae; genus Protopterus; species Protopterus annectens. Next base: position 1,910,321,951 of record NC_056725.1, read on the forward strand.
CCCAGTACTAGGTTATCATAAGATATGTAAAGAGGTATATTTGTAAAAATGTGGCGCTGTTCTACCATTGTCACTCTCACAAAGGCCACTATGAACTGTTTATCATTCCACTCCCTAAAAAACTAGTTAGAAACTTACAGGCTCCTGAATAAGACTCTCTGTTCCATCAGTGTTAACCAGCCTTGCCTTCAGATCAGCTGCATCATCTCTCAGTCCAAGTATGCACGGTACTTCCAGGGCAACAGCATACCTTCCAGACTGTCTCCCTGTAGACTGCTGTCCCCAAATTACTGCCTTGTACTTTCTTCAAGTACTGCCTCTTAATTCAGGCTGCTTTACTGTAGTTTGATTAATCTGACTACCTCCAATAAATATTATTATTTTATTTTGATGTAAGTCAGTCAATAGAGGTCAATGGAGAGCTTTTAGACGTGCTTCAATGAAGACTATGATTCCACACAGGCAACTTGCCATTTCTTAAGGAAACTTCTATAATCCAGTCAAGGCCCGATATTATAAAAGAAGACATAGATTTGTGTCACTCTAGACTTCCAACACAAACAGAAGGAGGAAAAGACTTTATTATTTTCTAGTCTGTAAGAAAATAATGTATGTCTGGAAAATAAGCGCATGCAAAATATGGGAAATTCTCTTCATTATTTTTGTCTATTTTTAAGAAATGTGTGTGTATATGTGTGCGTGTGTTTGTGTGTGTAGCAGTGTATGTGTAGTACAGCCAAAGACTGGGAACGTCTCGAGAATTTGTGTAAATAATAAGTGAAAAACAAATTGAAAACACTAACAAACAAGAAAATCAAAAGCATAGACATAGAAATGCACTTATTTCCCCTAGGACCAGTGAAACTCCTTACAAAAGTATTACAGTGTGAATGTTTTTGTCCATATAATGTCATATATAGAAAGCAATTAATTCAGAAATAACCCAGCCACAAGCATTAAGTGCTGTAGCAAAAAGAACCCTTTAAAGTAAACATAAATTATAGTGATTCAGAAACACATTAACTGCAACTACTCTGAATTACTCAGTGATTATTGCAAACATTAATAAGCATTTTGCTACAGTAGTCACTGTGGGTGGCTCATGCATTGTGTTGGAGCAGCTCCCCCCATTCACACTCCCCACACACATGCACTCATTCAAACAAAAACACACAGACACACCCGTGCATGTGCCCGTGCGCTCACACACACACACACACACACACACACACACACACACACACACACACACACACACACACACACGCGCGCAACTCACACTCACAGACAAGAATTCATCCCCTTACCAAACAGATTCCACTGATTTTACAGAACATCCATGACTTTGCCTTTTATAATTGCCCTGTCACTCTACACGGACCAATATAGTCAATCAATAATGCTAGACATTAGAATTGCATACTTCTTATTGTTTAGGATATGCTTTCTGCCAAAATAATGCTGTTCCATTAACTTTTAATGTGACAGAGTAATACATAATGGTCTTTTGTGTCTAGTGATGTTCCCCCCTCTACTACAAGGTTTGATCATTAGTCTAGGGAATTTAGATATATAGCAACAACCCCCCGGCATGCGCACTCACGCACGCCCGCAAGGGCGATAACGGACATCCTTGTCTTGTTCCGTTTTTTATCTTAATTCTATTTGACCATGTTTTATTTATATATAGGGATGTGTATGGATTGCTATAGAGAATTTGGATGATCTGAATGAAATTGATAGGTATGTCAAAATAAGGTAATGTTTAAAGTAAAAATTCTAGGTTGACCCTGTCAAATGCCTTGTGGGCATCTACTACCATTGCATAGATATTAATATTCCTCTGATTTGCAAAGGATATTAATGCATCCAGTGTTAGAGTGTTATCGCTGGTCTGTCTTTGTGGTGTGAACCCAGATTGCTCTGGAGAAATGATTTTCTCTATCAGGTTTTTTAATCTATTTGCGAGTATTGAGGTCAGGATCTTTGTATCTATATTTAAAAGGGAGATGGATCTATAATGTTTTCAGACTGCATTCTATTTTGTAGAAGTGCTTCTCCTCCTTCTTCTCCTCTTAATGTTACATCTTCTCCACCTACAAGTCATCTCATTACATGACAGATTTTCCAACCCTTTCTTGCTCCACATAAGGATCATTTTATTGATGAACCAGTCTTCCAGCCCCTTATGCCATGGTGTACACACGTATATACACACACACACACACACACACACACACACACACACACACACACATACACACACACACACACACACACACACACACACACACACACACACACACACACACACATACAAACACATGCACACACCACCTACTGCTACGTCTCTATTAAACTCCCTGACACTTACCTCTAACACGCTGTTTCCCAATGAAAGCACTGACTGCAGACTTTTGCCTGGAAAGACTGATGTACTCTGCTGCATGGTTTTATATCTGATAGCATTTTTGGGGGAGAGTATATAACTCATTATCATATGCTAGCCCCTGGAATGCCTCATTAGCATTGTAATAAGCCATTAGGGACCTCCCCCAGACCACTGTAATTCTACAGATTGTGTAGAATCACTGTGCTAGGGCTGTCCATGAACTGAAAAGGGTTACTGCCAGTGGAAAAATTACAATGTTAGGGCTTGCCATTGATCATAGCCCTTTCTAAATCACAGGGGATGCTGTAGGATGAACCCCTGTCATATATAGGGTTGCCACCTTTTCAGATACCAAAAGGGGGACATTTTGTGTGGCAATGTGTAATTTTGCAGGACAAACCATAGCCGCAACCAATGCAAAGGGCTAGACTTCTCTTAGTTGCCAGAATAAAAGTTCCCTTTTATACAAAAAAATTTCCAGACACACAATAATTGATTTATATAGGAAAGTTAGGAAATCTTTTTTGTACCACAATCTCAGATCATTTGACAGTTTTCTTGTTTTTCACTGGAAGCAGCTGCCAAAATGGGGACTGTCCTGTGTAAAGATGGGCAGGTGATAACCCTAGCCATACACACACGCACACACACACACACACACACGCACACATATATCTATATATATATATATATATATATATATATATATATCACACACAGATAGACAGACAGCAGATGGGCATTTAAAGCAGCTGATCCACTAATAAGTTCATTTATTGTCTTGGTCAGAAGTGGCAGTTACATCTTTGCTGTTGTTGGATATAATCAGGTTAAGGATGAGCAGGAACAGCCCCCAGTGGTCTACTTTTCAAAGCAGCTTCCCTCACTAGTGGACTGTTTTGCAGACTATGCCCTGCCCTTTGCCAACTCCAGACTCTATCACTGATCAGGAAGCTCCATTGCTATGTGATTCCTCTTGTGAACAGTAGTGCAGCAGGTGATTGTTATCATGGTGCAGCACAGCGGTCAGGCAGGCTCTGTGTCCAGCTAACATGTCACTGCTATAAAACATTACTTTTTACCCTTAATGGACAGTGTAGCTTATAACAAGGTGTTGTTTCCTGCATAAATGAGAAAGGTTAGAGCAATGCTATAGCACAGTATACTGCTGCTAATAAGAGGGACTCCTATACAGGAGACAGACATCCTCACTACTGGCATTTTTGTATTATTTATTTATTTATTGCATTTGATTTCTAGGAAAGTCCAACTGAGTAATAAAAAGGCTTTGCATCAAAGGCATGGGCTGAAAAGCTCCAAATGACATATAAGAATAGAAATGCATACACATGAGATACATACAGTACACAGGGATGATGAACATCTCTGTTTAAACAAAAGTAGTACATTCAACATTTACATACAATGTGCAGCGTCACATTCATATTGCTATATATAGTATACAGTTTAATTCTCATTAAATTCTACCATTTACAGTGATGGATATCTGTGTGCAAACTTCATTTTTAGATTTATGAAAGCAGTGCAATATAATCAAAATGCACATACAATATACAGTGTTGTATTCATGTTGCAATATACAGAGTAGCTTATGTATTACATTATTCAATTAATGATGGGTATCTGTGTACAGGCATCACTTTTAGGTTCATGACACCAGCTGTGAAGAATATTCTCTAATAATAAAACAAGAGATGCTGACGTGATAACAGGTTTGTATCTGCAAGAATTAGTTTATAATTGTTTTGGTTTCACTTTGAGAAAGTATAATTGTTTTGGTTTCACTTTGAGAAAGTGAAAGACTGAACAATTGATTTTAGTGCTTAGGAGAAAAAAAAATCAGAGGAATTACTGGACAGGTTACCTGCAGCAACAAGGTGCAAGTTGTGGTTTAGCCCAGGATGTGCAGGAGTACAGCCAGGGGATTATACAGCAGAAGATGGAACAAGCACTACTTAGCATAACCAGGATGTGGGACAGTGGGCACGTTGATGCTTTTGTGCATCCTCAGTGATGCTGCTTTCAGAATGCTGAGACAGTGTTACATGATAATGACAGGCTGTAAGACAAATGTCATGTGCTGTACCTGCTGCTTGCTGTTTGTCTAACTGGAGTCAGTACACTATTGCCTATCAACATAGAGCAGGAGTGCTGGCACACGCACATGCTGTCTTTCATTGACACTATTACTGAGCATCTGTGTAAGAAGGAGCAGTACTACATGGTGCCATTGGGGAGTAGTAGTGCCACAAGATAGCTGATCAGCCCACTTAAATATCATTACTGTAAGTCAGCATGCTTCCAAGAGCCCACATAGTTATCATTGCTGTAATTCAGCATGTTTCCAAGAGCCCACATAGTTATCATTGCTGTAAGTCAGCATGCTTCCAAGGGCTTACATAGTTATCATTGCTGTAAATCAGCATGCTTCCAAGGGCCACATATCATTGCTGTAAATCAGCATGCTTCCAATGGTCCACATAAGTATCATTGCTGTAATTCAGCATGCTTTCAAGGGCCTACGTAAGTATCATTGCTGTAAGTCAGCATGCTTCCAAGGGTCCACGTAAGTATCATTGCTGTAAGTCAGCATGCTTCCAAGGGCCACATTAGTATCATTGCTGTAATTCAGCATGCTTCCAAGGGCCTACATAAGTATCATCGCTGTAAGTCAGCATGCTTTCAAGGGCCCACATGAGTATCATTGCTGTAAGTCAGCATGCTTCCAAGGGCCCACATAAGTATCATCGCTGTCAGTCAACATGTTTTCAAGCCACTGTTCACAACAATCTAAGAGTGGCACAGTGGGCATATAGAATCCCTACACCACATCTGGGGTATTAACATTGTCATTTTAAATAACTATGTCAGCTGCTCCAGCTCCAACAAAAATTATTGTTCATAGCCCTAGTCAGCATGGAGATTTTGCTACCTTTTTACTTTGTTAGGTCCTGTTCCTTTAACTTGTATAGAGAATTGTCAACTATTTGAGCTTCTCTGAAGTCACTGGGAAGTGTGTGAAAACCCATGCTATACTAAATAAGCAGTTTTCCCTACACTCAAAGGTGATTGTCTTCTGCTTTGTCAGCTGACAGTTTTACTATGGCTACAGCTAACATTTTCTGATAGCTGTTCTGAAATCTTCATTTATGTTGTGCTTCATGAGAGAGAATTTTTAATCATTCAGTACATTTTTGTACATTTTTTATGTTTAGAAATGCTTTCAAACTTCTTCAAGACAATAGTCACCTTTCTTCCATTTTTTTCACCTAAAGGGGTTATTATGTTCTTTTCATTCTATATTATCTGCTGCAAGTTTTTCTTATCTGAATAGTTGATATCTCAGTAGTCCACTGTAGCCTATTTAAATTAAGCAGCTTCTGTTGGGTACTGCAAGCTATTTACCTGCAGTTTGACTTAAGTAGTTTTTGTTGGATTTGTAGTAATTTATTGAGCTGAATTATATTGTACTGCTAAAAAAATTTAAAAAACGTGGACAGTGTTGATTTTAGCAATAAAACAAAAAAAAGCAAAAACAAGATTTTTTTGCAGGGGAAAGTGCTCCTGTGTCCCCACATCATACATATCTATCTCAAGTCTTATCAGGAAACTTTGTCTACCCCAAAAGTTTGGTGATCTCAGTTATACAATTACCTTCTTTTGACAGAAATGTGATTTGACTCCAGAGTGTAGCCATAATGTTTTGAACTGTATACAAGTTTCCACAACATATTCTCTTCTAGCACAAGCATAGCCTAATCAATCCCCACCCCCCACCATACACTCACAAAAACAAGTATCAAAATATTTAACCATAAGGCATGATAAATATGCCATTTTTTAAATTCTGGGATACCCCATTGATAAAAAAGTATACACAAGTATGACTGTCAACACCCATGATTTGATTAATCCTAACTGTTGAATTCTGTTCATATTAAACTTCTATTGATAATGTATATACATTCCATTTTTGAGCAATATTTCCTTTGTCCACCTAAATTTACTGAGTTTTGCAAATCTTTGGGCACTGGATATGTTCTCTGAATGCTGATTCTCATTTTTATTATAAAAGCTTATTGATATCTGTGAACTGAGGATGCTTAGTTTTGTATTCACACTGCAGTTTTTTTCAGTTTTGAGAACTACAATATGTTGGTTGGAGAAGCATTCTGATTCTCATGATTCCATTCTGAAATGTTTGTTTCTGAGTTTCTAAGCTGCTTGCAGTGTAATCATGGAGATGTGTTATACTTATAATGTATATCTGTTATTATTAGTATTAGGAGCTGTATTTGTAGTATTATTTATTTATTTTTTTTTTGTGATGTGCATGCCAGTATAAATGCCACTTGTCTTAATCCCTGGAATAATAATCTGTCCTTTATCATGGCTTAACTGCAAAGAGGTTTGCCATTGTTTCATGGTTACTGTAATGTAATAGATCAGTGTATGGTGTATTAAGCACTCTTTTTTCCATGAATGTAGGATACTGTGAAATGCTTTTTTGTAGTCTATCCATGCCATATTTAGACTATTCTCCTTTTTACAGTTCTCCATTATGACTTTAACAAGAAAGTATCGTTTTTCCGTATGAATTTCTTTTGTTACCTTTTTGTTCTATTGCCATGATTGAATTTTCTTCTAAATGACTATAAACTCTGTCAGCATCGGTTCCAGTGTATAGTTTGTATGTTGTCAGAAAGCAAGTTATTGGTCTACAGTTTTTAGGATAGCTTTCAGTTCGCTCTTAAGAAGGAGTATTGTTTTTCCTGTTGTTAGCCAGGTTGGTGTCCATTCGGGGTGTGCATATAAATAGTTCTTACTCATGGCTAAATCTTCATGTAAAGATGTCAATACTTTTAGCCAGACATTAGGTACTGCAGCTAGGCCTGGAGTTTTCCATTTAGGAGCTTTTCTTAAATTTGTTTCAATTTCTCTGGCTGTTATTTCATCCCATTTCGTATTCTGGACATTTGAACTTCTTATTCTTTCATTTACTTCTTCTATCCATTTAGCATCTTTGTTATGTTCCACCGGATCTTCATAGATATTTCTCCAAAATGTATCTATTTCTTCTTTTTTTGGCAGTATTTCAATTCCTTTTGCTTTGTTTCCCAATTCTCTATAAAAACATTTTTGGGTCATCAATAAATTCCTTGCTTTGTACTTTTCCTTTATATGTATCTGCATATCTTCGAAATTTTTCTGTCTGTGTTGATATTTTTAGTTTATTATTTGTAATAATGCATGATAGATCCTGATCTGTTCTAATACTGTGTATTGCATTTTTCATGTCTTCTTTCTGAGTATTTTTGTTGATCTGTTCCCTCTTCTATACTCTTCTAAGAGTGACACTTCTTGTCTTAATATCTTTATAATTTTCTCTATTCGATATTTGCATGATGGCCTTTGATTTCAACCCTTCCTTTCCCTTACTGCCCTGTATTTTTGTGGTAAGACTTTGTTATTAATTTTGTTGAACAGTAATATATCCTATTTACTTCTGTTATATTGCATGAATCTATGAACAGTCCTTATTACTATATCCATTTTATCAAACTTCTAACTTTTTGGGTTTTATTGACTTTCTGTAGTCCATTTCTTTCCTTGACCTTAATGTTTGTCCATTTCTATTAAATCAAGCTACTATTCTCTTCGATCATTTTCTTTAAACTGAGGGCATATTCTTCGTTTTCCATTTCCTGAAGGCATTCTATAGAAAGTTACAGAGCATCTTCCTGAACCACATTCTCTTCAGTTTCATCCTGTGTCATCCATTGCTCTTTCATATGAGAACTCACTGGCCTATCACTCCACAGCATTGACTACGTCAAGAGTTATCACAGTTTCCTGTTCCTTATCTTGCTGTGCAACTCCTACTGAGCTTTTGTACTGATTTCCTATGGAAGACTCCAAAGTATTTTCGTATGGCAACTGATCAGATGTTTTTTACTCCGCTAGTTTCTCCTTAATATGGGGATCCATTGGTTTATCCTGCTGTGATGTTATCAGAATTAGATTTTCTATACTATATCCTTCACTTTGCAAGTAATCCATAACCTCAGTTTCCATTTCTTTAACTTCTCCATTAAGAATCCTCTTTTCTACTTTTCCTTTTTGTTTTATTATTTTTTGTATTATAAAATTTTCCATACCCAGATTCTTTTGCCTATATTTCTTTTCAAATATTTTTGGTGCTGCTTCTTTGTATTGATTAGTTTTGCTTTCTATGTTGCATAAGTATTGCCCCATATTAAATCTATTTTTCTTTTACCTGGCTCTTATGGCTCTTAGTGTTGTGGTTAGGACATAATTTGCTTTTTTGCCTGTTCTACCTGCCTTGCCTTTCTATAATCACAAGTCAACTATGCAAGCCGTAACAACTTGTGTGTGTGCATCAAGGCAGATACCGAAAGTGGACCTCTGTGGATAATCCAAAATCTTCTGCTCTGCCATATGTTAGAATGAAAGGTCACTATCCTGGGGTAGTCATGTATCATGCTTCATCCAGCCATAATCAATTATCTGCTCACAGTTTCAAAGGGACATATTGGACAGATGGGAGGAATTGTCTCTCTTTTGGTCCTATGCATGGTACTTAATACAAATATGAAGGCCATCTGTTACAAACTTAGGATTATTCCTGACATGATGCAAGATGCCGACCTCACATTTCTGATGAAGACCTGACTAAATATGATTTTTTTTCATCTCTATAATTGTCTGCAGCCCTCCCACCTAATTTTGTGTTGTAACTGAGAAATGATAGGGGGGGGGGGGACAGAACTTAAAGTAGGCTCAGGATTCTAATGGAAATTTTATTTCCTTTAACTCTGCTATAGGTTTTCATCTACCATCCTAATGGTTGTGTAAAGACTTTCCTTATGAGTTTTCCAATTTCCATCTCATCTTTTTTGTTATGTCATGAGAAGTTTTGAGTTCATGGTGACTATGACATTTAGATCCACAAGAAGTAAATCACTCATACTGAGCCATTTCTTTGTATTATGAAGGAATTCAGGTTTGTTCAGGTCATTATCTCAACTTCCCACAGTTTTGTCCGTATTCTGGACTTAATTTTCTAACTGGTTATTAAGTCATCTGATTTATTGGTGGAAATGCTCTGCTGGTCTGAGCACTTCTTGTTTGATTTTGCCCTGGAATTCCTTTATATTTGGTCCCTTGAGCTTGGCTGATACAATGTCCGAACATGTGTAAAGCAACACCTGCACCTTTTTTTATTCATCTCATTTCAGAGACCACTGCTGCCACTGCTAAACAGCTTCCTTCTGACTGCCGGTCAGGATCTTCAGCTTTTAAGTTGCTGACCTGTATGTCATGCCCAGATCAGAAAGCATGAGCACCACACTTTGGCTGGTGTTTGAATGAATACATGCTGATCTTTGGCTTGACAAATCAAGTGGATGGAAATGATACCGATTACCATCTCTCATAAGCAGGCAGACCACCTGAGCAGACATATCTTAGCAATACAGTCATAAACTCAGCAAAAATGCTTTTTTGGTTGTTGATAAGTGGTGCAGTCTGTCCTGACTTGCCACCAACAATGTGAGCTAGCTGCTTATTTTTCACCGCACCTCTCAACTGTCCAGATTTTTGCAGAATGTTCAGAATTTTAACTCATATTTTTGGTCTGTTCCTCATAAAATTTGTAGTTTTCTGGATTTTTGTGGCAAATTATTGAGGATTGAATTCATTAAATAATGACAGGCATTTGAGTTTCAGACTTCATATCCTTCAAAACATGCAAGGTAACACAATACCTTCTAGCAACTTTCTAAGTTTATAAGTGCAGTATTTAAATGTTGCTCTTATTTTAGCTTTTTGCCCCCCCCCCCCATTATTTTTGGCTTTGTCCATGTTTTTTGTGCAAAGAGGTTGAGAGCTGAGTTTTTCACTAACAAGGTTGCCACTATTAGATTAGCATTGTTTAACAGAAACGTGGTTAAAACCTGTAACTTGGTTAAAACCTGTAACTAAAGACAATGAAGTCATCCCACCTGGTTATAATATTTTGCGACTTGACCATGCAACCAAAAAGGGTGGTGGTATAGCTATCCTATTTACATATGGGTTACAGATTACTACCTACGACTATAAACCACCTCAAGACACCAGTGCTGAAATTCTTATTACCAAGCTTCAACTTAACACATTCAAATCCATCTATATTATCTCTATCTATCTTCTTCCTGGTAATAACATTGCCACCATAGAAAATATCCTTTGTTGGTTATCCCAAAATTTACCCAAGAAACCATAATCCTAGGTGATTTTAACATTGATTGGAAGTGTTGTAGCAGTAGCCACCCTACCAGCCATATTAACCTTTTTGTTTTTTTTTCTCAAACCATTACCTCCCCTATCAGGATAAACAAGCCTAATAAGAAAGAAATTACCTTAGATTGGATTCTCATAAATAATCATCCCCAGACATATGAAGCTGGAACCCTCCCTGATGATGTAATTGACCACTCACTAACATACATCATCAGGCTTAAATCCAATCTACCTAATCCAACCATATCTAGGACAATTAGAACCAAGAAAAACTTCAATCTTGATCTCTTCCAGAGAAAACTAAGAGCATGTAACTGGTCTCCCTTAAAGTACCTCTCACTGGATGAAGCTGTTAATTACTTTAATTCTAACTCCCTAGCCATACTAGACCACCATGCACCAACCCGCTCTATTAGAATGAGAACTAAATCTGCCCCATGGCTTTCAAAAGAAACCAGGCAAATAATCCATCTCAGAAATAAATACTGGAATAAATCTTGTTTAACTAAAAACCCAGTAGACCAACAAAACTTCAGACAGCTGAGAAATGAAACTAAAAAAGCTATACTGTCTGACAAAAGAAACTACTATCTACAATTCCAGCAGACTCACCATAATAAACCACAAAAGTTCTGGGCGAGTATTAATCAATTATTACACCCAGGTCAATCCATCACACCAAACCCACAAGGCACAGACCAGGAGAATCCCAAGCAGACTGCTAATGCCTTTAATACCTTTTTCACTGAGGCCATTCAAACTCTTGCCAGTCAGTTATCTACTCAGAACTTAACTATATCCAACTCTAACTCTAACCCATCCTCTCCATTTCTCTTCCAACCAGTCCCAACAATATATATTCTTACCCTTATCCAAAAACTGAAACCGTGCACTCCTTCAGCAGACTAACTACCCATTGATTATCTACAAAAGGTAGCCAAATCCATCACCTATCCCATTTCCATTCTCATCAATAGAACCATCAGTGAAGGACACATCCCTAAAATCTGGAAAGTATCCCATATTATCCCCCTTCACAAGGGTGAGAACTCTACTGAACTCTCCAATTACTGTCCCATAGCCCTACTTTCTCCCATAGCAAAGATCATGGAAAAATGCATCCACAGACAATTGCTAGACCACTTAATCCAAAATAACTTACTTTCAAACTGTCAACATGGTTTCAGACCTTCCCGCAGCACTACTACTGCCCTCCTTTGCTTTACTGACTGTATTAACAAAAACTGTAACCTCAATATGCTTTCCTCTGCACTGCTTATAGATCTGTCTAAGGCATTTGATATGGTTAATCACCAGATACTTATAAATATCCTCAAATCCCTGTCACTAGATGCACTAGCTATAAAATGGTTCCAGTCCTACTTAGATAACAGACAACAGGCTGTACTTTGGCATAACATTCTATCTACCCATCTGCCCGTTAACATTGGTGTTCCTCAAGGGTCCGTATTAGGACCTCTCTTGTTTTCTATATTTATCAATGACCTTCACTTAGCAATCCCCCAAGCTGCATGCATACAATATGCAGATGATTCCACACTTATATGCTCAGCCACATTTATATCTGAACTTTACTCCCTTACCCAAAATGTGTTTAACACAGTTGAACAATGGTTTACACAGCGCTGTTTCCTTCTGAACCCCAAAAAGCTAAACTTCTCCTTTTTATTCCTACGTGTAAGTCCCCCCAATAGACTTCACAGTAACATCCAATAATGGTACTCTAATATCCCCAAATCCAACTACCAAACTACTAGGTATCACCACAGATAACAACCTTAACTTCGACACCCATATTAACAATACTCTAAAATCTGTTAATAGAAAACTAGGCTCTCTCTACAGGATCAAACCCTTCCTCTCTCCTGCAGCTAGAATAACTATTGCTCACACCCATCTAATTTCTACTCTCCTCTATGCCTCACCCATATATACTAATCTTTCTAAAAACAACCTTAATAAAATGGAAAACTCCTACAATAACATAGCCAGATTTGCTACAGGTAACCCTTTCATAACCCACCACTGTTTTAATTTAAAGCAGCTAGGATGGCTTTTATTACAAAATCAGCTTAAAGTCCACCAACTGACCGTTGCCCATAAAACCCTTTACCAACCTACCAATACCCCTATACTATCTACCCTCATTACCCCCTACAACAATCTAAAGACCTTACGATCATCACATAAACTTCTTGTAAATATTTGTAAATCAAACAACAGGGCTGGGAACTCTCTTTTCTATAATACTGTTGGAAAATCCTGGAACCTTCTTCCTAATGAACTTTCATCTCTTCCCTCTATATCACTCTTTAAAACCAAACTGAAAGGCTTCCTCAGAACACACTAGTTCTGCCCCTGTACTAAACCTGACTGATCAACTAGCTCTTCTTACTTGGTTCAACCTACCCTCCTCTTCTCAGTAATCAAGTTCCTTTTCTTAATAACAACTTACCTTGTCCTTCTATACTATTACTTACATCTTCAGAATCTCATTAAGGAGACTGATTTTACTAATATATTGTATCATTTCAGCTCCTATTTTTTCTTTATGACAACTTGTATACTAATATATTGCATAATTCAGCTGCCATCTTTTTCTTTATGATGTATTGCAATTACATTTTGTATTGTACTAATTGTATCTGTATATTTTGCACTATGTTATGAATGAATGACCTCTTTGATTATACTCTGTACAGCACCTGCAATGTTCATTGTATACATTAATTTTTTTATATGTGATTTTCTTTGTTTCCTCGGAGCTTATCTCCCTGGGCCTCTACTGAAAATGGACATATATCCAGTTAGACTAGCCCGGTCAACAAATGTAAAATAAATAAATAAATAAAACTGTCTCCCAATATGACTATGGACACGGAGTATATTGTTATATGATTTGTTTTTCCTTAACTTGAGATAGGTTGCTAGTTCTTAACTACAAAGAATTATTTGCTGTGATTACAAATGGGCACCCAACAACCTGTTGACTGTATGCACCATTTTCTCTCTTCTGTTTGATTTTGAACTACCTTGATATATTTAGTCTATTTATTCATTTGTCAGAATCTGGATCATCTCTAAAGTCAGTTTTTTTTTTCCCCAAAGGTAATAAAGGAGATTTTAATTATTCCCATTTACAAGAAACCTTCTCTAGATCCTAGCTGACTTGAAAAGTTCCATATTATATCTAGCTTCTCTTGAGAAAAATATTGAGAAGGTGCAGTTGTGCAAGTAAACTTTCCATAGCATTAGATATTAAAATGATCACTGCTGCAGTAGCCAAAGTTATATGGATTATAACCTGGATAGGATATAACACTGTTCAGCTTCCAAAGCATCATGACACCTTCCAAGCACTCAAACCATTAGTCAGCATGAGCTGAGCTGAATAAAAAGACAGGTTTGGGTTCCAGTCCTTTCAAAGCTTTCATGGCAACTGATAAAGGGAGGTTGAGCCTTGAGACGGCATTTCTAGAAACAATAAAAAAAAATGTACATACCCTCCCATAAAAAAAAACATACCAAAGAACAAGGGGGATGGAGGAAGGCACCAGCTACCATAGCAGTGATCATTTGAATATCTACTGTTATGGTAAGTTTACTTATACAACTGTACTGTGCTGATCACTGCTGCAGTAGTCTAACCTGTATGGGCAGATTGCTATAGCTTGGAACAACCAATAGTTGGAAAGAGAAGGGTCCTGGAGCCCCAACAGAATGGACCTCATAAAGCCTGGTGTAGACTTGGAGAAGGAATCTAGCTTGTAGTGCTTTGTAAAAGTATGCGCAGAGAACCAAGTTGCTGCTTGTAGAATACTTCTACAGTCAAACCCTTTAAAAAAGCCATATATGTAGCCAAGGCCCTGGTAGAATGTGCCTTGACATTGCCTGGAATAGTTTTGCCGTGGTTGGAATAAAAAAAGGTAATAGATCAAGGCAACCATTTGGAAATAGTTTGCTTTGACACAGGTTGTCTCTTCTTCTTACCTTCATAAGACATGAATAACTGATCAGAAGTTCTGAAAGATTTTGTTCTGTCAAGACAGAACCTGAGTTGTCTGTGTGTATCCGTATTTAGTATCATTTCTCCTTCATTTTGTGGTTCAGGATAGAACACAGGGGATTGAATAGTTTGCCTTAAAGTAAACTCAAATACCACTTTAGGTATAAAAGAAAGAGTAGTTTTCAAGGAATCCCTGTCTGTGTGGAAAATGAGATAAGGATGACCCACCATAAGAGCCTGCAACTTGGTCACTCTTCTTACAGATGGACAGAGCAAAACTGCTTGCCTTGTTATGCTCCAGAGACCAGTACCTCATTACAACAATCAACAGAACATGCTGGAGGGACAGGTTCATAACCCAGAGACTGCCCATCCTATGAAATAGACTGCCCATACATGTCAAACAGAGCACCTCACTGGCCCTCTTCAAGAGAAATCTTGATGAGTGGGTGGGAAATAGAAAATTCACCCCAGGATCACTCCAGAGGCTCTGCCCGACAGAGGGACTGGGAATTAAGGTTGGGTGGCACGATGCCAGGGTAATCCTATGGGTTAGGCTTGTAAAGGCTCCAGGGCCATTAGCCTAGTACACATCTATGAACCTATGAACCTAAGAACCTCACATCAGCCAGATTAGCTGGTTCAAATGGATCAAGTACTAGCATCTCTAACACAAAAGAAAGATCCTAAGCAGGGGCCACCAGTTTTCTTGGAGGTTTGTTATGCAAAACCCCTTTCAAAAATATTTTGACAGCAGAATGCCTTGAAAGGGGGGGGGGGGGTCCATGAGTAGACATGCTGAAATGGCAGACAAATTAATCATAAGAGAAGACTAAGACATGTGATAGGAAAGTGATTCACACAAATATTGTAAAAACAGAGAAATGCTAGCAAATAAGACTTCAAGTCCTCCAAAACAAACTACAAATCAAAATTAGCTTCCTCAACTAAGGACAACCATGAGGTCTTCTTTAATTACATCCATAACCTAAAAAGAAAGGGTCAAATTTGTGATGAACTGGTAGTTAATGATATCAAATATACTTAGCCTGTGGACATAGCTAACCTGTTGGCTGATAGGTTCGCTAAAAACTTCACTGTCCTGTTCCCACCACACGTACCCCATGACATCCCTACCACTTGTCCTCTACCTTGTATCTCTAAAGAGCACATTGTAAATGCCCTCTCTAAGGCCAAAAACACAGCATCTATGGGACCTGACAACATCCCAAGCTGCATCCTACATGGACTCCAACAAGAATTCGCAACACCATTGGGTACTCTTTTCAGTCATAGTCTAAGCACCAGCTTTATCCCATCTGAATGGAAACCAGCCACTGTTATTCCCTTGCACAAAGGTGGTGTTCCACTGACCTTGAGAACTATAGACCTATTAGCCCAACTAGCCTTAAATACAAGGCCATGGAGTGAATCAACATGGACCTTATCAACAAAAATATAGGTAATCTCGAAACACTTGACTGTACTCAAATTTGATTTGTCAAAGGAAGATAATGCTGTTAAACCTAGTGGACTTCTTTGAGACAGTCACCAAAGCCTTAGACAAGGGGAAATTTGTGTGTATAGTTTATGTAGACTTAGCCAAGGCTTTTGGCACTATCCCCCACTCAGACGTCATTGACAAACTCACCCAGCTAGGTATCAACGCATATTATTTTTTATTAATTTATTTAACATTTGCTTACCAGGAAAGTCCAACTTGGAATGAGTCAAATTTTCAGAGAAGGCCCAGGGAGAAATGCTTCAGATGCATGTCTTTGTAACATGGGAGGCAAATGGACCACCTAGAGGAAACCCACACAAATACAGGGAGGACATGCAGACTCCGCACAGAAGCCACCCCAGAGAACCTCTTGCTGTGAGGCAACAATGCAAACTGCTGCACCACTGCACTGTTACATTGTTAGATGGGTCACTAACTGGCTCACTGATAGAACACATATAGTCAAAATAGAGGAATCCACCTCCAACAGCAGCACTGTAGCCAGTGGTGTTCCACAGGGATCAGACCTAGGACCTCTACTGTTTGGAATCTATTTCTCTGAAGTACAGGCAAAAAGTAAATGTCTGTGGCTGACAAAGTTTGCTGATGACTGCAAACTGGGAGCAGTCTTAGAGTCTCCAAATGATGTCAACATCCTACAAGAGGGTCTTTCATAAACAAATGACTGGTGTCAAAATCATGGCCTTAAACTCAATGCAAAAAAATGTATTATCATCCCTTTTGGTAACAGCAATGTTCCTGCTAATTACCACATCAACAGCAACACCCTAAGTATGCACTCAGTGGTGAGATACCTGGGCACACAGGTTGGCAGCAATCTTCCCTTTGATCACCATGTCTCCACAGTGGTAAGAAGGGCATTCTATATTGCTCAACTTATAAGTAAGGGCATTGCCTCCAGAAAAGAAAAGAAATTATAACCTCCCTGTACTCTTCCCTCATCAGGCCAATAATTTAGTACAATGCCCCTTTTAAATGTACTTTTCCAAGCACCTGCAACAATTGGCAAAACCACAAAGGTTCTTCACAAGGATAATTCAAGGTCTTCAGCTTCAGTCCTATGTGGATCATCTGAAATCACTGTCACTTTATTCTGTTTCATGCAGATTATTCAGAGGCAATCTCTGCCTTGCATATAAGGCAATCTTTGACCCTGCTTTATTGGAAATGTTGTATCTCCACAAGTCAAATGGTACACAGGTTACTCACTCTAAAGACCTTAACCTAGTATGTGGCTTTAATAGAAGTTGCTGGAGGGATAGATTTGTCTCTGAGAGGTTAACACACCTTTTGAACAGTCTCCCACTTCATGTCAAATAGAGCATCTCATTGACCCTCTTCAAATACAATCTGCATGATTGGGTGGGTAACCGTAAATTCACTGTGCGGGTTCCACCTGTGTCCCTCTTGGACACTGGCATTAGGTGCTGCTTGTGGAAATAAGAGTAGAACTTGGCTAGGCTTCTAAGGGCCCTAGGGCCATTCATCTAGTAACATCCTATGAGCCTATGAATGGATGCTAGTTATGTTGTTGATACTAACTAAAGAAATTCCCATTTGCTAGGCTTTCTTGCCTCCATTAGTACTGGCTGAACATCTTCAGCAAGCAGGTGACTAAAAGCTGTTAAGACCATCATCTAAGCAGTCAGTTGAAGTTGTTTGGGGGTCAGGATGTATCAAACACCCCTGTTCTTGTGTGAGTTGATTAAGTCTGTGAATAAATTTGTGGTAACTGTCCATGGTCAATTCCAAAAAGAACGGAGTCTCCACAGTGATCTCAGGGGATTCCATCTGAATCTTCAGAAGTACCCTGTATATCAGTGGAAAGGATGGAAAAGCAAACAGGAACATTCCTGCCCAAGGAAAAGAAAAGACATCTGTCTTCCATGCCTTCTTGGATGGAGGCCTAGAGCAGCTGCCAGCTGATTATTCAGCAAGGAGGCAAAAAAGTCTACTTGAATAACTTCCCAAAGATGGATCAAATCTTGGAAGAGCCCCAATCTAGTTTCCCTTCATGAGGGTCTGCCTTTGTCCTTCTCAGCTTGTCTGACACACAGTTTTGCTCTGGCTGCATGTAGGAAGCCTGTAGAGTGCAATCCCATTGTAAAGCCATATCTCATGCTAACATGGGTAGTTTACAAAGGGGTAAAACTTGGACCTCTCCTGTTTACCTCTATACCACATCAATGTGGTATTGTCCGTGACAACCTGAAGTGGTCCTTGGGACTAAAGGTGATTTTGAGAGATGAGTGCCTTAATAAGGGCAGTCATCTCTTTAACATTTATAAGCTTCTTATGTTGCTTTGTTGACCCAGATACCTTGCAGCCCCCCCTTGACTCTGCTCCCTAAGCAAAACCTGGTGCATCTGTAGTGACTGATGGCTTTGGAGCAGGAGGAAGAAGGAGATGTGTGGATTCATGGATATTTGATGTCTCTATCAAGTGATTTCTCTTCTCACAAGTCCCAGAGCTGGAATCTAAAAAAAGATAATAGGTGTTAGTGCTGGGACCAAAGAGACTTCAAATACCATTGTATCCTTGTCATGTTGAGTCTTTCCTGAGGTATCATGCAAATCATAGATGTCATGAGATACAGAATCCCGGAGAAGTTACTTGCAGTGACTGAAATCTTAGTGTAAACCCCCTGAAATAGGTCTAAATATAGATATATGTTTTTTTTTTCCTGTGGAAGAAAAGCTCTTAGCACTGAGGTGTTTAGCAGACACTCCAGGAACACAATCCTGTGTGATGGAGTAAAAAAAAAAAGACTTTTTGAATGTTCTCTTGGAATCCCAGCCTGCATAGTAGATCTGTCACCCAAGTGAGAGATTCCTGACACTTTGAAAAACACTCTGAAAGATAAGCAAGTCATTTAAATTTGGAAAAAATGTGGATACCTTGAGCCTGCAATGTTCCAGAACTGGATCAAGACACTTTGTAAACACACTTGGAGTAGTGGATAGCCCAAAAGGTAAGGCAGAGAACTTACAATGTGATCCAGACAAACAACCTTAAGAAATTTTTGAAGTCTGGATAGAAAGGAATGTGATTATAAGCATTTTTTAAATCTAAGGTTACCAAAAATCTCAAATGAGGAAGAAGGGGTAAAAGACTGTGTAGTGAAAGCATTTTAAACTTGGGCATGTCACAAACTGGTTTAGGAAAGAAAGACCCAGAGCTGGTTTCCAGGCATTTTCTTCCTTTGGTACTACAAATATTCTTGAATAAAAACCTCTTCCCCACCAGGGATGGGGAACTCTTTCTATTACCCCATGAGAAAGTAGGACAGAGGAAACAGAGAGGTTTGGTCTGGTGGATGTGGAATAATTCCCTGGAAAAGATTGCGTTGCTCCCACTGCCATCTGTACCCCTGCTGAATCAGTCACAAAACCCATTTGTCTGAAACAATTTGTTGCCTAAGACAACAACTGAGATTCAAACTTTCTGGAAGAGATAATGGACTGCTAGTGGGGGGGGGTGACAAAGTCCTTTACATAGTCATTATAACTTATTTGACTGTCCTTTATTTTTGGGGGGAGGGGTTCCTGCCTTCTTTTTGGGACCTCCCTGCTATTGTTTTTTAAATGCCTGCTTACCAGCATTTTTATGAGATTGTTTTGTTTCTTGCCAAAAATAGACAAGGGAGCACAAAACCCTTGGAAAATTTAAAGAAGGAGGTCTGAAAATTCTGATAGATTCCCTATTTCAGCTTACCCCTCATCATATTTTTGATAAACTCTGATGCAGAGCAGCAGGGAAACCAAAAAGTAAATCTCTAACCAAAGGTGAATTTAAAATATCATTTTTACAGCCTCAGGAGGTTTTGAGAACACAGTCGGACAAACCTCCTCAACACGCTACCAGTGGCAGCAGCCCTGGATGTACTATCTACAGCATCATAAACACACTTTAAACAATGAGTAGTGACCCAAGAAGTAGAAGAAACTAAGCCAAACAATGCAGAATTTTTTCAAAGGAAGAAACTGTAGATAAAACTTTACTCCTACTTTCACAATTATTCAGAATATAATTTAATATATAAGCCTGATCTTTCAAGATTCTAAAAAAATTAAGTTGCATACATTTTCTTAAATGTATCATTTATTTTACCATCCTTGTCAGAAGGAGAAATATTAGAGTTAACAAAATATTTAGCAGCAGCTGGCTTGTCTAGAACTATAATTGTTGGGTCAGATCTGGGATGAGTGTATAGAATTTTGAAAGAATGAGGAAATTTGCATTTGTATCTGCTTTTTTTAGGTGCAATGGGCTGAATATCAGGAAAATCACAGACTGTGGCAAACACATCCACCAAAGTTGGCAGCACTGGTGGAAACGGAGGAGGTTCTGGGAATTCCAGTTATAACATTTCATTGTATTTTCAAAGGGACAGATAAACCTCATTGTTCTCCCACTACAAACACTAGCAGACTCTGGAAATCACCTGAAAAAAGGAGAATCCCTGACAGGGAGACTCAAATAACATGCTCTCCACTGAGTCTGAATCAGAATTCTGAGGAGAAAACCCTGTATCTGTCCTATAACATTCCTCTCCAGATTCAATTTCTTGAATCTGTTCAGAAAAAGAGGCTTTTTTTTTCTTACCAGAAACCATCTGATAAGAAGGGTTAATAGCCTGCACAAGACCCTCAGCCAGAATTAATAAATTACTGCTGTCTAGAGAGATTGGAGCAGGATAAGACATGTGTTTAGTTTTCTGTTTCTTTTAGATAGGAAAATTAGGCAATCAATGTTTGTAATGGCAGCAACAGCTTCCCCAGAGATATGCACAATATTCTGGTTAAGCAGGGCACCTTCCCTGCCTGTTCTCCCAACACTGACAGTGACTCTCCTTTGCCCACTACAGGGATCCCAACACCTGCAGAAAATGTGACTAACCTCCCAGTCCATAGTGGCTATATGGACCAAGCCATAGAGATGTGTAGAAAAAGATGAGTGGTCTGAGGAGCCAGCTTTAGCCACAGCTGAGTCACACACCTGCAGCTGAGGCAAATTACCAATATTCTGTGGTGGTGAAGGCCATTTAGTGAACTTTTTCTTTTTGTGGCTGGAAGAAGGACTGACAAATGGACCAGCAGTTTGTTCCATGGTCAGCCCAAAAATTGTGCCTCCTCCCCTGGATAATTAAGTAGCACTTGCAGTTACAATTTTAAAAGTAGCGTAAAAAGTAAAGTGAAAAGGACTCTAATATGCTGTACCAGCCCAAAAAGTCAATTTAAAACAGTTTCTCCACAGAAAAAAATAGTTTTAGAATGTTTAAATCAACTTTTAACCTGCTAAACACAGTGTGTTTCCATTTAAACGTTCATCAAAGTCAAATGACAGTCAATAAAAGCATATACTCCTAGCATAAAAAATACTTTCCCACACATGCAAGTCAATTTAAACATTAAAAATAATATGTGGAAGATTTTCCCCAGACTCTAGCTGAAGATACCAATGCCTTATCCAATGATCGACTGGGGCATGATACATTACTTTTGAAGGGGCACCCCAGTTTGAATCAGGGACCTTTTGATCTGTAGTCAAATTCTCTACAACTTAGCTATACCCGTTTACATGGTAACTTAATCTTTATACATTTTACTTCAACTTTCTTAACTTTATTAAATTATCTTTATACAGCTTTATTTCAAATTCTAAAGCATCCTTAATTTTGTTTTCAACTTATTTGCCAACTTATTTTCCACCTTACCTTGTAAAACGGACTTTTAATATAATTTCCATCCAAACTTAGGCACTTATATTTTCTAGAAGCTATGAGGCATGAAACCCCACAATCATACTGCTAGCACTCAAATAATCTGCAAAAATGGAAATGTATTAATCAGTCCCACACATATCAGTCTAGATATATTCACTCTCTAAGGATGTTTCAAAGGGTGCTTAGCTATACCCTTACACCATTCCATTTCAACCAACAAAGTCCTTACTGGCTAAGGAGCTTAGCTTTCCCCTAAATCATGTCTCTCAGGAGGGGTGTAACTTCAATTCTCATCTGATGGGAGGGGTGTCCACCTTCCCCAAATGCATTTTACCATCATTCACCATCAACAAGCCTTCATCGAACATGTCTCAGAGTAGGCCATCACAGCCAAACCTTACCTCATACTTAATAATTTCAGTTAGCTAACCTGTGAAAAGCCTTTCTTTACAGAGGCCATACCAATAGTCAGTATTAGATAAACATGTCATCCCATGGTTTCACATGGGTCTCATTTGGCATCAGCCTGTCAGAGAAAGGACTCCCACATATTGAATAACAAAGAAACCCATGACACAGCCAAATGTACTTATACATATCACATTTTGACATGCATACTACTGCCTTCATGTAGTACACCCTCCTCCCATGCTTTTCCGCAGGTCCCTCCGCTGAATGGGAGGAGGGCAGACCTGCACTCTGTTTTAGAACACAAGAGTAGTAACATAATCCTCCTTTGTATCATGGCAACTTAAATATTTCCTCTTCAAATATTCCCCATGAGGAAGGTCAGTAGTGTGTGTTTATTCAATGAAATGTATAAAAGGGGCTTGCTTGCCTTCTGCGCTTAATAATGTTTCTGACATTGTAATCTTACAGAAAATTAAATATTGCAGTAAAACTATGAAGTGTACAGCTTCTTGCATAGACAGTGCTCAGGAGAACTTTAATCCCAATCAAAAAATAGATTTTGCATGTTCATCTGAAGGTCTTTATTCTTTCAGATACGTGATTTTGGTAAGGATATTTTCAAAGAGCAGTGACTGAAACATTTGCAGTTGGTAGCCATTATGTTTGTATACTGACGATACACAGACCATGTTTAATGTCATTAAAACTGAAAGGGTGAGTGCTCGCCAAGTTGTCTTCTAGTAAAAAAAAAACAGGTGATAATAATGAAAAGGTTCCCTCGCTCTCGATAGAACAGATAACAGGAAGGCATATTTTGGTAAGTCTAATGCGTACACGGATGACTTTCTGCTCATTCTTTTCTTTTTAAGTAATTATGCACCACTTTATAGAAGATTCCAAAGATACTTGTCAAGGGGACTTAAGTTCTTGGGCATATAATTTATCCTCACCTGTGCATCCATCTATCCATCAAAGTCATGTAGTGCAAAAATAATGATGTCCCTTCTGATTTTCCAGAGTTGTTCAGAAATCATCATCCAGATAGAGAGGTTGAAAGTTCCAGTTTTACAATTTCCATAAATACTTAAATGATTTATTACGGAAAATAGGACCTAAAGTTCTAAACTGCAACAAATACATTGCACTTGGCATTTTTGCATCCTCATCAGGATTAGATTTACTGCTGCATTTTGCAAAAGGACATATACTGAGTTTTGTTCTATCTGACTTTAGTTGAGCCTGCACAACATAACATTTAAGAAGAGATATAGCAGATCAGAGAGACGTTTCATACTGTTTATTGTCTTTGAATAACAAAGAATCCCATGACACAGCCAAATGTACTTATACATATCACATTTTGACATGCATACTACAGCCTTCATACAGTACACCTCCTCCCATGCTTTTCCTCAGGTCCCCAAAAGGAGTGAGTATACTTGTTAAAGAATGTGTATTACATAATATTGTAACAAACAATTTCTAAATGTACATGTGTATAAATGGCCTCGCTATTCACATGCATGCACTTCATGATCACCATACCTTGGAGAAAAGAGAATATTCTGAGAAATAGCCATCTCAGACTTAATTTATGCAAGTCCATTTTTTCAGTCATTCAGTTTCTGTGTTTCAGAACTCAAGTCTATCGAGTCACACTATTTCAAATGGTTAACATATAAAGTGTTTAAAGGAAAAACAGTTGAATGTAAGGTAAAATGGCTAGTATCACTGACTGAGAGAAATGCATGCATTTAAATGTTGTCTAAAACTATTATGGTAACACACATGCTAATTTGTGTAAATGTATGAAAAACCTTCTGCTCATTGTGGCTCAAAAGGTCATGACTGGAAGGTTCCCAGTATATTACCATGAAAGTTATACTTGGGAGAAAGGCAAGAAGGTGAGTACTGCATTTTTATTCCTTTCTCCCTCTTTTCTGAGTCTGTGCAATCTCAAAGTAGATATACATATATATATACATATATATATATATATATATATATATATATATATATATATATATATATATGTGTAGGTCTACTTTGAAACATATAAAACCCATAACATCTAATTTCATAACACTGAGACCAAAACATCTAAAACTCAAAACATCTAAAACACATAACATCGAATTTCATGACATCTAACACTACAAATCGCAAGAAAATAACATTCCCTCCACGTATAACGACAGTAAACTACCAAACACACTTTTTACTATGTTTCTGCTGTGGAGCAAGCCCCCCTGCACCCCCCATGTGGGGGGGCTCCACCCTCCACACCCCCTGTAAATTAAATATACCACAAAACAAAAAAGGCGAGAAGGCTCCCGAAACAAAACTCCTTTATTCACAATTAAATGGTAAGCACTTTCACCGGCCAAAATGCGCCAGCTTCTTCAGACTAAACTCTAGACTAGACGTCTTTTTTTGAACCGAATGGTTTGTTTCATACTACTGTTTGCACTTTGGAAATATTTTAGCAGCTGCGAGTGGTTTTTGGGCTACAGAGGCTGACACTGATTCGTAAGACATTTGTGAAGGAGTTTTATGCTTGGACTACGAACACTTGAAAACTGGTTTGTGTGCATTTATTGTTTCACGCCCATCAGCTCCGTTTTTGGGTTCTGTGGTTTTGCATATATATATATATATATATATATATATATATATATATATATATATATATGTGTGTGTGTGTGTGTTAGTATATATATATATATATATATATATATATATATATATATATATATATATACACATATACATATATATATATATATACATATATATATATATATATATATATATATATACATACACGCACATACATATATACATGTATTTGTGTATGCCTACAGCTTTTCTTATGGATAACTATTTAAAACTTACTATCTGTAGTGCAGCTAATAATTTGCATATATATTACATATTACATATTTGATGCATAATAATATGTTTTATTAAGGAAATCCACATTTGTGAAAAAAATAGCTAGGGAAAGAGCTTTACATATGTACATATACATCTTACACATTGAGCAAACCATTGTACATTAATAAAAATGTAATTCATCATTCTGATAAGCATCATTAAAGAAATTAAATGCATTATTTATTACAAATTCATTAAAATGGAATAAGATCATAATTGAGAAAAAGCATTCATGTACTTTTCAACCAAACAAGCCTGCTTGCTCTCAATCAACTGAAGCCTAGCAAAGGACAATTCAGGCATCATGGACAATGTCTCTGAAGCTCAGCTAGACAAACTTTAATTAGCATCACCTGCTCAGGGTTGCATCACTGAGTTGCAGCAAAGGCCTGTCCATGTCCGTCTTTGAAAGCAGCACTCCTGTTAGAATTCCTTACTCAAAGAATGATTGCAGCACTAGGTTACAGGTTTTGAGACAGAAGTCCCAGTTCATTTGGAGGACACAAGCAAAATTGTGAAACAAAAAAATCTTAACAAAATCAACCCTGGATGACCCAGTGTAATCAATCCATTTACTAAATATAATCCCTTTTTAGGTGAAACTAGCCCAAGGGAAAAGCAATAAATGTCCACTGTCTCTGATGAAACTGCACAACCAGCTGCCAAACTTGTAATAGTGCATAATATGATTACAGCTACGTCATGGTCTTAGATAATAAAAATCAGTTTGCAGTGGCCATACTGTCTAGAAATTCCTACGAGCCCATTGATCAAGCATATCTATACACTAGCTCCATTGTATTAATACTTGACATTTAAACACTTATGAAGATCATAGCCCATAGTTATCTATTCAGCTGAGAACATGGGTCAACTATTCACCAAAGTTGTAGTGTGGAATGCCTTCAGTGCTCTGAGGTGGTAAGAATGGTAATTCTTCCTTTGAATGTTGGTAGTAGTTAGTTTTACATCTGGAACATTGAGTTTGAACATTTCTTCTTTAATGCCTTTTTTCATGTAGCATTCAGTTGGCTTCCACTGATTTACAGTGTTGACTTTGTGTCCATCTATTGTCTTTGCTGTAATCTTGATCACACATTTTGGCATTAATATTATGATGTCTTAAACAATACATTTTACAGTTTATATACTGTATGAAAAAATGGTTCATTGCTTTTCACAAAAATAAATGCTACTGTCATGTTTGATGGTCTGATATAATGTGGCAGCCAAACTCTGTGCAAACAGAATAAAGATATATCAGCAGGGCATTAGGTATAACTGATTGGCACACCTGTTACTTCTGTTCTGTAGGCAAATAAAGTTTTATATAGCATTCTGTGTATCACTGTACAGCAACAGTGTTCATTCACAGACTCCCTTTCGGCAAATCCACTGCTGTAGCCATGAGTTTGCTTGTTCAATAGAAATGCATTAGAGAATGCAAAAAGGACCACCAGTGAGTGTGTGAAATTGACACGTATCAGGTCATGCATTGTTCAAACCCCTTGTAAATTCCGCAGTCTGATCTGTATGAAAACTCAGATGAATTGAACTCTGCCTTGTTTTCTGTGTTTACAAGGAGCTAAGTATACTAATTAGAAAAGTATAACTGATTGGTAATCGTATTACCTGAGGACTGGATCAGCTGTACTTCTGGTTTACATGAATGCAGGCTCTTTTAGATCACATATGTGTGAATATAACATTCCTCAAGAATGTCTTACAAGACAAGTGAGCACAAACTGTAGCATGACAATTTTGTAAATCTCTGCGAAAACAAATTCAGTAACCAGTTTTCACAATTATATCATCTTGCTTTTTGGAACAGGATAAATTGAAAATTATACACAATAATGAACAAAGAAAAGCTCAACATATAAAAAAAATAAATCCCATGAACAGCTCATCAAAATTAGTAAAGGAATACTGCTGCCAGCCCAGCTAGATAGAATTTTGTAAACAATTATATGTCCTTGTAAATATTAATATGATCCACAGGCTTGCTTCACAAATGTAAGAGAACTGTGTTATGTGCTGAGCTTCAAAAATTTAACCACAGTGCACCCTGCTTGAAGAAAGCTGATAAGTAAAGAATTTTATGACTGTGTGAGATCTCAAGCTAGGAGACAGGATGTCTGCACCTGGAAATTCTTTTTATTGTCTTAAGACAGAGATAATTACTAGGTTTCACATGTAAAGTGTCTTTTATTGCTGTGAATTCCTGGCAGCTGCAGATCACAAAGAAATGTTACATTTTGAGTTCTGTTAGCCTGGAAATTAAATCAGAAATGACAAGAATTATGTGATCTGAAACAACTCAGCAGTAATGTGTATTATCAATTTAAGGACTATCTCAGAAAGAAAGAAGTGCATTTTATATTTTGTTCTGACTTTGCTTTGCTCTGTAAGTAGGATTTAGATCTTAGTATTTCTCTTAAAGATAGATAGGAATATAGCTAGATTAGTGTAGATGTTTTCTATATTTATGTGAGACTATCCTGCAATGTTGTTTTAAAGTATTTCCTGTGATTTATGAACTCACTACTCTAACTGCGTTGAGCAAATGAGTATTGTCTTGTGTTTTTCTTACTTATTATTAAATATTTTTAAACATTTTAACTGTGGCTGTTTTGTGTAGAGATATTTAAGCTCTTAGCTTACTTGCATGTATTTGGTGATACTGTACAAGCCACTTCAATAGCCTTAGCCCTGGGTCACCCTTACTATTTGGATAACAGTAACATTACACAGTAGAAATGGTCATCGTTTGGGAAGGGCTTTATTAATAGCTGATAAGTAGTGGTTGGTAGCAGTGATTTCTACCTTATAGTCTGGGCAGAAGGGGGCATAGCGAGTGAACCTGTGCCAGCCTTCCCCAGGAGTGTATGTGTGTTTGTATATGAATCAAATCTCAAAGTGTGTATGTGTCAGCTACTTTGGGCAGGGATACAAACCACTGGTTGGACAGAGAGGGTGCTGGAGGTTTTAGTTTGACTACTCAGCTGAGATCTGAACCCTATAGCTGTACCAATGAGTAGTCTTACTGGGAATTGGGAGAAAAAGGGAGAAACCAGCCCCAGACTGACTGTGATCTCTGTTTGCTCTTAAGGGAAATTGTACTTTACTGTGTGTGTACTTGTTATCCTCCCAAGGTGGATGCCCCTCACTGGTGTTAGTGGTGAGGATTGAGGCTCTTTGATTACTGGGCCAGTGCATGGGCATCACATATTAATTGTTTGGTGGTGGTGGGATAGCCACATCAAATATTAATTGGTTGATAGTGGTGAGTTAGCCACATCACATATTAATTGGCTTGTAGTGGTGTGGATATTGAATTCCTGTAGCTTGTGCACAGTGATCACTAAAAGTGTTTTTGTACTCTAAATCAGCCATGCAGTGAACCTTCAGAGTTAGATCATAATTGTTTTATTTCTTTTGTTAGCTTAGATATTCAGGGATAGCAGGCATGCATGTTAGCAGAGTAGTATGGCAAGCTGACAAGGAGCCAATTGGCTGAGATGTGTCAGGCTAAAGGACTGGTGCATGGAAACCTGACTATGGCAGACATGATTGCAGCTTTGGTCACAGCTGCATCCAAGAATAGCAACCAGGAAGATGATCAGACTGGCAGTGGAGATGTACAGCACTCAGAGCATGGCCAGCTCAACCTTTCTACAGAGGACTTAAAAATCCATCTGGAGCTAAAGAGACTTGAGTTAGAGGCCAAGTGTTTGCAAATAGAAGCAGCAGAGAGATTGAGGCATCTATAGACTGAGGAAAATGAGAAACTAATATGCCTGGAAGCTGAGGAGAAGGAGAGGCAGAGGCAACATGAAAAGGAGATGGTGACTCTTCCCCAGAGTCATGGAGGTAATGGAGAAGGGAGTAACTGAAACCCAGAAGCAACAAAGGTCAGTAAATTTCATTCACAGTTTACAGAGGGGGATAATTTTAATAGTTTCATTCATATGTTTTAGACGGTATGTAAACAGTATAATATTGACCAAGGGGTTTGGGTACTGTTCCTGACCCCCTTACTCCATGGTAAAGCTGCAACTGTTTTGTCCAAACTGTCTGACAATGACATTTTAAATTAGAATGCTGTAAAGAATTGTTTACTAGAATTTTTTAAGCTAACACCTGAAGCTTATAGGGAAAAGTTTTGTGAACATAGACGCAAGGCAGATGAAAGTCTGTGTGAATATTTTGGTGAACTAAGCACTTATTTTCATAGGTGGGTGAGTGGATGTCAGGTCACCACTTTTGAAGGGCTGGCAGACCTTTTGGTGAGAGAACAAGCCCTTAGCACATTTCCTGAGAACATGAGGATTTAGTTAGCTGATAGACAATGCTCTACTGTAGATGAGTTGGGGAAGAAAGGAGACCAATACCAAGCAAGCAGGGCATCCCTGCACAAAGGGACACCCAGTGCTGCTCATGGGTCTAAGGGAACCCATGGTGGGCAGCCCAGACTGCCACGACAGAATCTGACAGTAGCAGAGGAAGCCACTAGTCCTGGTACATGTCCAGGACCTAGGGTTAAATATTTTTAATGCAACCTTTGGGGCCATGTAGCATACATGTCCATGTCCATGGAGGCAAGGTGAAGAACAAAAGGTGAGGCAGCCAGTAAGTGAGAATGACAGAATACCAATAGTAGGTTCTCTTGAGACAACAGGGCTACCAAACTACCATTCTGCAGATGTCCTGATAGGAAAGGATTTTGATACTGCAGTACCATGCGTTAATGCAGTTACACGCAGTCAGGCTTGGAGACAAGCATATGAATCTGATAGCCTGGGGGAGACCCAGACAGACTGCACACTTGAAGCCAGGACTGGTGAGGTGGTTACTTCAGGGAGGGAACTATCCTGTAGCAGTGACATTGAAGGTGAGTCACAGCAGCTTGTTGGTACTGATGTTCCCTTTGACAGATTGACTGTAAGGGCAGAGGTGAGTAGTAGTACCCAGGCTGACAGGCACTGCTTTCGGGGGATACCAAACTTTCTGTGGAAAGGGTGCTGGGGAGGGTTACAAAGAGAGACTTGAGACAGACTCAGCTCTTGGACACTGTATTACAAGGCCTGAGAAAAGTAGCTAGAGAGGCACCTGATTTTCAAGTGAAGGGGGATTCATTATACTGGGACAAAGGGTCACTGTATAGAGAGTGGACCCGTGAGGGAGGGCTAGAAGGTGAGAGGATATAGCAGTTGGTAGTGCCTAGAGCCTACCATCTGGCACTTAGCCCATGATAGTCTCTTTGCAGGTCATATGGGCATAAAATGTACAAAGAGATGTATTATACAGAACTTTTATTGACCTGGGACGTCCAGTGATATAACAGGGTACTGCAGGACTTGTGAGCAGTGCCAAAAAGTAGGCAAGGCAGGAAACAAGATGAAAGCTCCTTTGATGCCTTTTTCTGTGATTGAGGAGCCATTTCAGAGGGTAGCTATGGATATTGTGAGGCCTCTGAGTACCCCAAATTCCACAGGGAAAAAGTATATCGCAGTGGTAGTAGATTATGCTACAAGATACCCTGAGGCAGTGGCTTTGTCCTGCATTGAGGTGGAAAAGATGGCAAATGCTTTGTTAGAGATTTTCAGCAAGGTAGGTTTCCCAAAAGAAATACTGACTTGACAGAGATGCCAATTTCATGTCAGACCTGCTGACTTGTCTGTGGAAGTACTGTGGGGTTAAGCACCTAAAGACTACCCCTTACCATCCCCAGATTAATGGTCTTGTTGAGAGGTTAAACTCAACACTCACATCCATGCTACGGGCATTTGCAGACCAGTTTAAGAGGGATTGGGACAAATATTTGCCCCATCTGTTTTTTGCATAAAGAGAGGTGCCCCAGGAATCCAGAGGTTTTTCACCCTTTGAATTGCTCTATGGGCATAGGGTGAGGCAGTCTCTAGACTTAATTTGAGATGAGTGGCAGGATGAGTATGAATCCCGCTAGGAGTCTGTTGTGGCATATGTCCTAAACCTCAGGAGAAGGCTCAGGGAACTCATGGGCTTGGGCCAGGGGAACCTGGCAAAAGGCCGACAGCAGAAAAAGGTCTGGTATGACAGGAATGCTCAAGCTAGACAGTATGCTGCAGGGCAGTATGTAATGGTTCTCATTCCTGTCAGACACAGCAAGCTGCAGGCAGCTTGGTAGAGACCCTACAAGGTGGTAAGGAAGGTCAGTGATGTTAACTACATGGTAGAACTGCTAGGCAGGAGGCAGGGGCACAAATTGTATCATATTAACATGATGAAACCTTGCCATGATGAGGAGGCCCTTGTGCTGAGTATTTGTAGTGGATTGCAGGAGGAGTCTGAGGGAGATCTGATGACTGATCTCCTCAGTGAGGCTCAGACTGACACCTCAGTGGAAGGGGTAGCAGAGTCCCAGCAGCTATTTCCTACCCAGGTTCGAGAAATCCGAGCAGTGTTACAGAAGTTTGGAGACATGTTCACTGGGAAACCAGGCTGCACCCACCTGGTGCAGCACCAGGTGGATACAGGACACCAAAGGCCTATTAGGCAGGCCCCTTAGAGTGCCTGAGAGAGTCAAACAGATCCTGAGGGAGGAGATACAGGACATGTTGTAACTAGGGGTAATTCAGAAGTCCAACAGTCTCTGGGCCTCCCCAGTGGTGCTGGTGCCAAAGAAGGAGGGCAGCACCAGGTTTTCTGTGGACTACAGGAAATTAAATGGTCACACAGAGTTAGATGCTTGCTCCATGCCTAAGACAGATGAGGCCCTAGAGCAGCTGGTTGGGGCTATGTATCTTACAACCATTGATCTTACCAAGAGCTACTGGCAGGTGCCCTGGACTCCCAGTGCTAGAGAGAGGTCAGCCTTTGTGACTCCTTTAGGCTTGTATGAGTTAACAAAGATGCTCTTTGGGATGAAAAATGACCCAGTGACTTTCCAGATGCTGGTAGATCATATCCTAGCAGGAGCAGGAGATTTTGCTCTTTTTTACCTAGTTGATATTGTGATCTACAGCCATTCCTGGCAAGAGCACCTTCAGCATGTCAGGAAGGTGCTGGACAGACTACAGAGGGCAGAGTTGACCATTAAGCCCAGCAGATGTCAGGTGGGTATGACAGAGGTCTCTTACCTGGTACATAGACTGGGGAGTGGTAATATCTGGCCAGAACTGACACAAGTGGAAGCCATTCAGGTATGGCCTGCGCCTGTCACCAAAAAGCAGATGAGGGCATTTTTAGGGATAGTAGGATACTACATGAAGTTTGTCCCCAGTTATAGTACCATAGCTGCTCCCCTCACACACCTGACAAGGAAAAACAGACCAGATAAGTTAGTGTGGACCACAGCATGTGAGCAGGCATTCCAGAAACTTAAAAAAAGCTTTGGGAGGACCCCCTGTGTTAGCCAGTCAAGATTACAGCATATAATGTGTTGTGCAGGTGGATGCTTCAAACTATAGGGTGGGGGTGGTACTTAGCCAGATTTCTTCCAGGGGAGAAGAGCACCCAGGGGTTTATCTCAGTCATGGGCTCCATCCCAGGGAGAAATGCTATACAGCTGTAGAAATAGAATGTGTATCCTTAGTGTGGGCACTGCAGAAACTTCAGCCTTATCTGTATGGAAGGAAATTCACTGTAGTTACAGATCACAATCCCCTAACATGGTTAAATTGAGCCAAACAGCAAAATGCCAAGTTACTAAGGTAAAGCCTAGGGTTGCAAGCATATGATATGTTAGTGCAGCGCTGCAGTGGGATTAGCAATGCCAACACAGGTGGGCTCTCAAGACAGAGAATGGGGTAAGGTATACCCAGATAGACTCAAACCTCTCAAGCAACATTTCTCAAGGGTCACAGGAAAAACTAGCTTGAGTTCTAAGGGCAGGGGAGAAATGTGATAAACTGAGAGGCTGCCAGCCCAGCTAGATAGAATTTTGTAAATAATTATATATCCTTAAAAATATTAATATGATCCACAGGCTTGTTTCACAAATGTAAGAAAACTGTGTTATGTGCTAAGCTTCAAAAATGTAACCACAGTGCACCCTGGTGGAAGAAAGCTAAGTAACACATTTTATGACTGTGTGTGATCTCAAGCTAGGAGACAGGATGTCTGCACCTGGAAATTCTTTTAATTGTCTTAAGTCAGAGATAATTACTAGGTTTCACATGTAAAGTGTCTTTTATTGCTGTGACTTCCTGGCAGCTGCAGATCACAAAGAAATGTTAAATTTTGAATTCTGTTAGCCTGGGAAGTAAATCAGAAGTGACAAGAATGATGTAATCTGAAATGACTCAGCAGTAATGTGTATTATCAGTTTAAGGTCTATCTCTGAAAGAAAGAAGTGCATTTTGTATTTTTTTCTGAAGCTGACAATTCACCAGCACTTTGTTTTGCTCTATAAGTAGGATTTAGATTGTAGTATTTCTCTTAGAAATAGAGAGGAATATAGCCAGATTAGTGTAGATGTTTTCTCTATTTATGTGAGACTGTCCTATAATGTTGTTTTAAAGTATTTCCTGTGATTTATAAACTTTCTACTGTCACCATGTTGAATTGATGAGTATTGCCTTGTGTTTTTCTTATTTATTATTAAATATTTAAACCATTTAACTGTGGCTGCATGTGTAGATATATTTAGGCTCATAGAGTACTTGCATGTATTTGGTGATACTGTACAAGCCACTCCAATAGCCCTAGCCCTGGGTCACACTTACTATTTGATAACAGTAACATTATGCAGTAGAATTGGTCACCCTTTGGGAAGGACCTTATTAGTAGCTGATAAGTAGTGGTTGGTGGCAGTGATTTCTACCTTATAGTCTGGGAAGAAGGGTGCATAGCTAGTGAACTTGTGCCAGCCTTCCCCAACAGTGTCTGTGTGTTTGTATACGAAT
This sequence comes from Protopterus annectens, assembly GCF_019279795.1. Classification (NCBI taxonomy): domain Eukaryota; kingdom Metazoa; phylum Chordata; order Ceratodontiformes; family Protopteridae; genus Protopterus; species Protopterus annectens. The sequence continues at coordinate 1,910,356,181 of NC_056725.1, forward strand.
CAAATCTCAAAGTGTGTGTGTGTGTGTGTCAGCTACATGGGCAGGTACATGAAGCACTGGTTGGACAGAAAGGGTACTGGAGGTTTTGGCTTGACCACTCAGCTGAGATCTGAACCCTATAGCTGTGCCAGTGTGAAGTCGTATTGGGGATCTGGAGAGAAAGGGAGAAACCAGCCCCAGACTGACTGTGATCTCTGTGTGCTCTTAAAGGAAATTGTACTTTACTGTGTGTGTACTGCTGCTAGTCATGAGGATTGAGGCTCTTTAATTTCCGGACCAGTGCACGGGTGTCACATATTAAAATGACAGTTTTTTTTAATCAAAGAAACAAGCCATTGGTTGATAATTGACCTGTCTAGAATGCTAAAATCTGTAGAAAAAGAAAACATATTATGTCACAGGGAGTATGCTATTACATGAAGCACTTGTACTTCAGATATCAGCTTCAACTGTATTTCATTGATTGTCTTTATTATCATAGTATTTAACATCTGATCAGTAACACTGTGTGCATGTATGGCACATGCAAAGAGCATGCATGAGGTTTTTGTTCTTTTTCCACTGCATCTAAGCTATGCAGCAGTGTAGTTTGTAAGTGCATTATCATCCCTTTTGGTAACAGCAATGTTCCTGCTAATTACCACATCAACAGCAACACCCTAAGTATGCACTCAGTGGTGAGATACCTGGGCACACAGGTTGGCAGCAATCTTCCCTTTGATCACCATGTCTCCACAGTGATAAGAAGGGCATTCTATATTGCTCACCTTATAAGTAAGGGCATTGCCTCCAGAAAAGAAAAGAAATTATAACCTCCCTGTACTCTTCCCTCATCAGGCCAATAATTTAGTACAATGCCCCTTTTAAATGTACTTTTCCAAGCACCTGCAACAATTGGCAAAACCACAAAGGTTCTTCACAAGGATAATTCAAGGTCTTCAGCTTCAGTCCTATGTGGATCGTCTGAAATCACTGTCACTTTATTCTGTTTCATGCAGATTATTCAGAGGCAATCTCTGCCTTGCATATAAGACAATCTCTGACCCTGCTTTATTGGAAATGTTGTATCTCAACAAGTCAAATGGTACACAGGTTACTCACTCTAAAGACCTTAACCTAGTACGTGGCTTTAATAGAAGTTTCTGGAGGGATAGATTTGTCTCTGAGAGGTTAACACAGCTTTTGAACAGACTCCCACTTCATGTCAAATAGAGCATCTCATTGACCCTCTTCAAATACAATCTGGATGATTGGATGGGTAACCGTAAATTCACTGTGCGGGTTCCACCTGTGTCCCTCTTGGACACTGGCATTAGGTGCTGATTGTGGAAATAAGAGTAGAACTTGGCTAGGCTTCTAAGGGCCCTAGGGCCATTCATCTAGTAACATCATATGATCCTATGAATGGATGCTATTTATGTTGTTGATACTAACTAAAACAAATTCCCATTTGCTAGGCTTTCTTGCCTCCATTAGTACTGGCTGAACATCTTCAGCAAGCAGGTGACTAAAAGCTGGTAAGACCATCATCTAAGCAGTCAGTTGAAGTTGTTTGGGGGTCAGGATGTATCAAACACCCCTGTTCTTGTGTGAGTTGATTAAGTCTGTGAATAAATTTGTGGTAACTGTCCATGGTCAATTCCAAAAGAAGGGGAAACCACTGTTGCCTAGGCGAGAACGGAGTCTCCACAATGATCTCAGGGGATTCCATCTGAATCTTCAGAAGTACCCTGAATATCAGTGGAAAGGATGGAAAAGCAAACAGGAACATTCCTGCCCAAGGAAAAGAAAAGACATCTGTCTTCCATGCCTTCTTGGATGGAGGCCTAGAGCAGCTTCCAGCTGATTATTCAGCAAGGAGGCAAAAAAGTCTACTTGAATAACTTCCCAAAGATGGATCAAATCTTGGAAGAGCCCCAATCTAGTTTCCCTTCATGAGGGTCTGCCTTTGTCCTTCTCAGCTTGTCTGACACACAGTTTTGCTCTGACTGCATGTAGGAAGCCTGTAGAGTGCAATCCCATTGTAAAGCTATATCTCATGCTAACATGGGTAGTTTACAAAGGGGTAAAACTTGGACCTCTCCTGTTTACTTATGTACCACATCAATGTGGTATTGTCCGTGACAACCTGAAGTGGTCCTTGGGACTAAAGATGATTGTGAGAGATGACTGCCTTAATAAGGGCAGTCATCTCTTTAACATTTATAGGCTTCTTATGTTGCTTTGTTGTCCCAGATACCTTGCAGCCCCCCACCCCTTGACTCTGCTCCCTAAGCAAAACCTGGTGCATCTGTAGCAACTGACGGCTTTGGAGCAGGAGGAAGAAGGGGATGTGTGGATTCATGGATATTTGATGTCTCTATCAAGTGATTTCTCTTCTCACAAGTCCCAGAGCTGGAATCTAAAAAAAGATAATAGGTGTTAGTGCTGGGACCAAAGAGACTTCAAATACCATTGTATCCTTGTCATGTTGAGTCTTTCCAGAGGTATCATGCAAATCATAGATGTCATGAGATACAGAATCCCGGAGAAGTTACTTGCAGTGACTGAAATCTTAGTGTAAACCCCCTGAAATAGGTCTAAATATAGATATATGTTTTTTTTTCCTGTGGAAGAAAAGCTCCTAGCACTGAAGTGTTTAGTAGACACTCCAGGAGCACAATCCTGTGTGATGGAGTAAAAAAAAAAAAAGACTTTTTGAATGTTCTCTTGGAATCCCAGCCTGCATAGGAGATCTGTCACCCAAGTGAGAGATTCCTGACACTTTGAAAAACACTCTGAAAGATAAGCAAGTCATCTAAATTTGGAAAAAATGTGGATACCTTGTAGCCTGCAATGTTCCAAACTGGACCTAGACACTTTGTAGACACACTTGGAGTAGTGGATAGCCCAAAAGGTAAGGCAGAGAACTTACAATGTGATCCAGACAAACAACCTTAAGAAATTTTGAAGTCTGGATAGAAAGTAATGTGATTATAAGCATTTTTTAAATCTAAGGTTACCAAAAATCTCAAATGAGGAAGAAGGGGTAAAAGACTGTGTAGTGAAAGCATTTTAAACTTGGGCATGTCACAAACTGGTTTAGGAAAGAAAGACCCAGAGCTGGTTTCCAGGCATTTTCTTCCTTTGGTACTACAAACATTCTTGAATAAAAACCTCTTCCCCACCAGGGATGGTGAACTCTTTCTATTACCCCATGAGAAAGTAGGACAGAGGAAACAGAGAGGTTTGGTCTGGTGGATGTGGAATAATTCCCTGGAAAAGATTGCGTTGCTCCCACTGCCATCTGTACCCCTGCTGAATTAGTCACAAAACCCATTTGTCTGAAACAATTTGTTGCCTAAGACAACAACTGAGATTCAAACTTTCTGGAAGAGATAATGGACTGCTAGTGGGGGGGGGTGACAAAGTCCTTTACATAGTCATTCTAACTTATTTGACTGTCCTTTATTTTTGGGGGGAGGGGTTCCTGCCTTCTTTTTGGGACCTCCCTGCTATTGTTTTTTAAATGCCTGCTTACCAGCATTTTTATGAGATTGTTTTGTTTCTTGCCAAAAATGGACAAGGGAGCACAAAACCCTTGGAAAATTTAAAGAAGGAGGTCTAAAAAATCTGATAGATTCCCTATTTCAGCTTACCCCTCATCATATTTTTGATAACCTCTGATGCAGAGCAGCAGGGAAACCAAAAAGTAAATCTCTAACCAAAGGTGAATTTAAAATATCATTTTTACAGCCTCAGGAGGTTTTGAGAACACAGTCGGACAAACCTCCTCAACACACTACCAGTGGCAGCAGCCCTGGATGTACTATCTACAGCATCATAAACACACTTTAAACAATGAGTAGTGACCCAAGAAGTAGAAGACACTAAGCCAAACAATGCAGAATTTTTTCAAAGGAAGAAACTGTAGATAAAACTTTACTCCTACTTTCACAATTATTCAGAATATAATTTAATATATAAGCCTGATCTTTCAAAATTCTAAAAAAATTAAGTTGCATACATTTTCTTAAATGTATCATTTATTTTACCATCCTTGTCAGAAGGAGAAATATTAGAGTTAACAAAATATTTAGCAGCAGCTGGCTTGACTAGAACTATAATTGTTGGGTCAGATCTGGGATGAGTGTATAGAATTTTGAAAGAATTAGGAAATTTGCATTTGTATCTGCTTTTTTTAGGTGCAATGGGCTGAATATCAGGAAAATCACAGACTGTGGCAAACACGTCCACCAAAGTTGGCAGCACTGGTGGAAACGGAGGAGGTTCTGGGAATTCCAGTTATAACATTTCATTGTATTTTCAAAGGGACAGATAAACCTCATTGTTCTCCCACTACAAACACTAGCAGACTCTGGAAATCACCTGAAAAAAGGAGAATCCCTGACAGGGAGACCCAAATAACATGCTCTCCACTGAGTCTGAATCAGAATTCTGAGGAGAAAACCCTGTATCTGTCCTATAACATTCCTCTCCAGATTCAATTTCTTGAATCTTTTCAGAAAAAGAGGCTTTTTTTTCTTACCAGAAACTATCTGATAGGAAGGGTTAATAGCCTGCACAAGACCCACAGCCAGACTTAATAAATTACTGCTGTCTAGAGAGATTGGAGCAGGATAAGACATGTGTTTAGTTCGCTGTTTCTTTTAGATGGAAAATTAGGCAATCAATGTTTGTAATGGCAGCAACAGCTTCCCCAGAGATATGCACAATATTCTGGTTAAGCAGGGCACCTTCCCTGCCTGTTCTCCCAACACTGACAGTGACTCTCCTTTGCCCACTACAGGGATCCCAACACCTGCAGAAAATGTGACTAACCTCCCAGTCCATAGTGGCTATATGGACCAAGCCATAGAGATGTGTAGAAAAAGATGAGTGGTCTGAGGAGCCAGCTTTAGCCACAGCTGAGTCACACACCTGCAGCTGAGGCAAATTATCAATATTCTGTGGTGGTGAAGGCCATTTAGTGAACTTTTTCTTTTTGTGGCTGGAAGAAGGACTGACAAATGGACCAGCAGTTTGTTCCATGGTCAGCCCAAAAATTGTGCCTCTTCCCCTGGATAATTAAGTAGCACTTGCAGTTACAATTTTAAACGTAGCGTAAAAAGTAAAATGAAAAGCACTCTAATATGCTGTACCAGCCCAAAAAGTCAATTTAAAACAGTTTCTCCACAGAAAAAAATAGTTTTAGAATGTTTAAATCAACTTTTAACCTGCTAAACACAGTGCGTTTCCATTTAAACGTTCATCAAAGTCAAATGACAGTCAATAAAAGCATATACTCCTAGCATAAAAAATACTTTCCCACACATGCAAGTCAATTTAAAATTAAAAATAATATGTAGAAGATTTTCGCCAGACTCTAGCTGAAGATACCAATGCCTTATCCAATGATCGACTGGGGCATGATACATTACTTTTGAAGGGGCACCCCAGTTTGAATCAGGGACCTTTTGATCTGTAGTCAAATTCTCTACAACTTAGCTATACCCGTTTACATGGTAACTTAATCTTTATACATTTTACTTCAACCTTCTTAACTTTATTAAATTATCTTTATACAGCTTTATTTCAAATTCTTAAGCATCCTTAATTTTATTTTCAACTTATTTGCCAACTTATTTACCACCTTACCTTGTAAAACGGACTTTTAATATAATTTCCATCCAAACTTAGGCACTTATATTTTCTAGAAGCTATGAGGCATGAAACCCCACAATCATACTGCTAGCACTCAAATAATCTGCAAAAATGGAAATGTATTAATCAGTCCCACACATATCAGTCTAGATATATTCACTAAGGATGTTTCAAAGGGAGCTTAACTATGCCCTTACACCATTCCATTTCAACCAACAAATTATTTACTGGCTAAGGAGCTTAGCTTTCCCCTAAAACATGTCTCTCAGGAGGGGTGTAACTTCAATTCTCATCTGATGGGAGGGGTGTCCACCTTCCCCAAATGCATTTTACCATCATTCACCATCAACAAGCCTTCATCAAACATGTCTCAGAGTAGGCCATCACAGCCAAACCTTACCTCATACTTAATAATTTCAGTTAGCTAACCTGTGAAAAGCCTGTCTTTACAGAGGCCATACCAATAGTCAGTATTAGATAAACATGTCATCCCATGATTTCACATGGGTCTCATTTGGCATCAGCCTGTCAGAGAAAGGACTCCCACATATTGAATAACAAAGAAACCCATGACACAGCCAAATGTACTTATACATATCACATTTTGACATGCATACTACTGCCTTCATGTAGTACACCTCCTCCCATGCTTTTTCTCAGGTCCCCCCACTGAATGGGAGGAGGGCAGACCTGCACTCTGTTTTAGAACACAAGAGTAGTACCATAATCCTCCTTTGTATCATGGCCACTTAAATATTTCCTCTTCAAATATTCCCCATGAGGAAGGTCAGTAGTGTGTGTTTATTCAATAAAATGTATAAAAGGGGCTTGCTTGCCTTCTGCGCTTAATAATGTTTCTGACATTGTAATCTTACAGAAAATTAAATATTGCAGTAAAACTATGAAGTGTACAGCTTCTCGCATAGACAGTGCTCAGGAGAACTTTAATCCCAATCAAAAAATAGATTTTGCATGTTCATCTGAACGTCTTTATTCTTTCAAATACGTGATTTTGGTAAGGATATTTTCAAAGAGTAGTGACTGAAACATTTGCATTTGGTAGCCATTATGTTTGTATACTGACGATACACAGACCATGTTTAATGTCATTAAAACTGAAAGGGTGAGTGCTCGCCAAGTTGTCTTCTAGTCAAACAAAACAGGTGATAATAATGAAAAGGTTCCCTCGCTCTCGATAGAACAGATAACAGGAAGGCATATTTTGGTAAGTCTAATGCGTACATGGATGACTCTCTGCTCATTCTTTTCTTTTTAAGTAATTATGCATCACTTTATAGAAGATTCCAAAGATACTTGTCAAGGGGACTTAAGTTCTTGGGCATATAATTTCTCCTCACCTGTGCATCCATCGATCCATTAAAGTCATGTAGCGCAAAAATAATGATCTCACTTCTGATTTTCCAGAGTTGTTAAAAAATCATCATCCAGATAGACAGGTTCAAAGTTCCAGTTTTACAATTTCCATAAATACTTAAATGATTTATTATGGAAAATAGGACCAAAATTTCTAAACTGCAACAAATACATTGCACTTGGCATTTTTGCATCCTCATCAGAATTAGATTTACTGCTGCATTTAAGGACATATACTAAGTTTTGTTCTATCTGACTTTAGTTTAGCCTGCACAACATAACATTTAAGAAGAGATATAGCAGATCAGAAAGACGTTTCATACTGTTTATTGTCTTTGAATAACAAAGAAACCCATGACACAGCCAAATGTACTTATACATATCACATTTTGACATGCATACTACTGTCTTCATGCAGTACACCTCCTCCCATGCTTTTCCTCAGGTCCCCAAAAGGAGTGAGTATACTTGTTAAGTAACGTGTATTACATAATATTGTAACAAACAATTTCTAAATGTACATGTGTATAAATGGCCTCGCTATTCACATGCATGCACTTCATGATCACCATACCTTGGAGAAAAGAGAATATTCTGAGAAATAGCCATCTCAGACTTAATTTATGCAAGTCCATTTTTTCAGTCATTCAGTTTCTGTGTTTCAGAACTCAAGTCTATCGAGTCACACTATTTCAACTGTTTAACATATAAAGTGTTTAAAGGAAAAACAGTTGAATATAAGGTAAAATGGCTAGTATCACTGACTGAGAGAAATGCATGCATTTAAATGTTGTCTAAAACTGTTATGGTAGCACACATGCTAATTTGTGTAAATGTATGAAAAACCTTCTGCTCATTGTAGCTCAAAAGGTCATGACTGGAAGGTTCTCAGTATATTACCATGAAAGTTATACTTGGGAGAAAGGCAAGAAGGTGATTACTGCATTTTTAATCCTTTCTCCCTCTATTCTGAGTCTGTGCAATCTCAAAGTAGGTATACATATATATATATATATATATATATATATATATATATATATATATATATATATATATATATATATGTGTAGGTCTACTTTGAAACATATAAAACCCATAACATCTAATTTCATAACACTGAGACCAAAACATCTAAAACTCAAAACATCTAAAACACATAACATCGAATTTCATGACATCTAACACTACAAATCGCAAGAAAATAACATTCCCTCCACGTATAACGACAGTAAACTACCAAACACACTTTTTACTATGTTTCTGCTGTGGAGCAAGCCCCCCTGCACCCCCCATGTGGGGGGGCTCCACCCTCCACACCCCCTGTAAATTAAATATACCACAAAACAAAAAAGGCGAGAAGGCTCCCGAAACAAAACTCCTTTATTCACAATTAAATGGTAAGCACTTTCACCGGCCAAAATGCGCCAGCTTCTTCAGACTAAACTCTAGACTAGACGTCTTTTTTTGAACCGAATGGTTTGTTTCATACTACTGTTTGCACTTTGGAAATATTTTAGCAGCTGCGAGTGGTTTTTGGGCTACAGAGGCTGACACTGATTCGTAAGACATTTGTGAAGGAGTTTTATGCTTGGATTACGAACACTTGAAAACTGGTTTGTGTGCATTTATTGTTTCACGCCCATCAGCTCCGTTTTTGGGTTCTGTGGTTTTGCGGAGGAGCCCATAGATAAATAGATTATATATAGACAGATAGAGATAAGTATATATATATATATATATATATATATATATATATATATATATATATATATATATATATATATGCGTGTGTGTGTGTGTGGCTGTGTTAGACTGTGTGTGAAGGAGCAAAGTTGTTTTTGAATTTTGAGCCATTTTTCATGGGACTTTTTTAAAGGGTTTTGTGTTTAATAAATATGAATAAAAATGTGAGTAAGCAGTGATGGTATGTAGTAATAATGCAATAGTAAATAAATTGGATTTGAGTAAAAAGGTACAAAATAAATGAAAAGTGCTACCTAATACCTGTGTATATAGTGGAGATACTGTTAGTGAGTATTTCAGCCTTTTTGGTATAGCTTATTTTTTGGACATCACAACCATTTATATTTTGATTTATGATGGCAATTGTACTTTTTGATTTGGATTGTATTTTAGTTTTCCATTGGGGCAAATGCATTGCAGAAATGCAAAGATAACAGAAAATAGTTTCAGTACACAGAAAGTTTAGTTTCCAAGGTCAAACATGCTTTTTCAAAGGCGATATGGATTTTTTTACTGATTTAGTAGAAAAAGTAGAGATATCAAAGCAGAAAAAAAGCCAGGAGCCTTTTTTCCAAGGCTAGTACAAAGGAATGGTATAGGCTAGTTTAAAAGGAGTCTTCAAAGAATTGCAAAGGACTGAATTCTTTAACTGAATGATTCAGACATTGAGGTGGTGTTAGTTTTGCCTTTAACTTCAGTCAAGAGAAGGCTCCAAAGCAGGATGATCAAGTGTGTACCTTTCACACTTTCCAGGGTCTTTCTGTGGGTACCCAAGAGAGACTTTTTTGATCTGATCCTAAGATTGATCACTTTAAAAATTTGATTAACCTCAGATAAATGAGGACATTAAAAAAATATTGTTAGAGAGATATTGTCTGATTTCTGGAACTTTATCTTATATTTGAAAGATACTGGAGAAAGAGACTGTACTGTTCAAAACACTTTAAATTCTGTTCTTAGAATACTAAAATCTTTTTTTTTATGTAAACTCATCTAAGAGACTGTGCTGTGTCAAGAGACTGTTATATTTGAAAACACATTTAAATGGGTGCAGTTTTTATGGTTGTGCTTGCTGTGTCAGTAATCTAATGGACATTTTTTTGCAGTTTTATCTAAAAGTTAATCTACTTTAAAGCCCATTGGACTTACAAGTCTGAAAGTTGGTGTTACTTATATTATATCTGGCTGTATCACTGCTTACATTATAGAAAAGTTATGTGGTCTTGATACTTTGTGTGTTCTTATCTCGATAAATGCACTGGGTAGTTCCTAACTGAAGTAAAGAGCACTGAATTTAGTGAGTTTCCCCTGCAAACTAAATGACTACAGTTTTGCAGCAGCCAGATGACCATGGTTACCAAGCCAATGGTGATGGGATGTACAGGGTGACAAGCCCTGCAGTTTTAGATGTGAGAGTAGAAGATTTAGAAGCCTACCTGGTCATCTTCACAGAGCTAGCACAGCATCAGTAGAAGAGAAAGCGCACTACCTGGCCCTATAAGGCTGGCTGCTTCACTCTCTAGTAAATGCTAGAAACACCTCTAAAGAATGCTAGCTGCACCTCTAGAGAGTTTGTGGCTTTTAGAAAGTGAAAATGTTGTGAACTTTTCAAACTTGAAATTTCAGCTGACTGAAGTCATTTTGAATGAAAAACGTTGAAAATCAAGTTCCACAATAAAAAAAAAAGTAAAGATTTTGTGAAAACAATAAAGTCATTTTGAATGACAATAAAAATTAATTTGAGTAAACATTTGACTGAAGATTTTATTGTTTCATTTCTGATCATTTTGAAATAACATTAAAGAAAGATTAAAAAACCATTATCAAAATTCTCAAAAAAGCCTCAATTATTTCTAAAATCATCCGTTAACATCTTCTCATTTCTTCTTTCTCATTGTTTCTTCTCTGGATCTCTTGACCTTATTCCAATAGACTCTGCAGTCAGCTTCCACACATTTTTAACAATAAAAAAAACACACAATAAAAAAAATAAACAATAAACACCAAAAAAACCTAAAGAAAGGGGAAAAATTAGAAAAAAATAAAAGTGAGGGCTCCATTCTTTACTTTAAACAAATGCCCATAAATCTGACAAGACTTAATATTTTGTGCTCAGACTTTCACCATAAATCTGACCTAATGTGTGCAGACTGTGCTCACCATTCTCAGAATTCCTTATACACATAGTAAGACAGAATGAAACAGAAATCACTCTAAAATAAATGTTACACACATCTACACAGAAATAAATATATTTAAAATTTGTAAAAAACATTCTGTTAAATGTAAAAGTTAAATGGTTGCAAAACAAAACAAAAATGAAATAACATTATTTTAACAAACAAAAAATAAAAAACAAAAACATAACATTGTTTTGACAAATTTTTTAAACTCTCAAAAACATTCAGATTTTTATGAAGATTTCAAACATGAATTTATATGCATCAGATAATATTACTGAATTTAAAAAGCTCAGATCCAGAGTTAAATTGTAAAAATTAAAACAGCAGTGATAAATTGTGAAACGCTCACAAAACACACCGCCCATCAGCAGAATAACAAAAAAACAAATGAAAAAAAACAAAAAGAACAATCTGTTAGTAAAATCAAATAGAAAAGAATAAAATGTTAGTTAGAAAATACATTAAACTATTGTTAAAATACAACATACACACACACAGCTCTACACACACACACACCACACACACACACACACACACACACACACACACACACACACACACCACACACACACACACAAGGATTACTATAATAAGGTCATTCCAACCTAAAATATCAAAAAAATATCAAAAAACATGTTCAAACAGAGAATGTCAGAAGGTCAGAATTTCATGAATACTTTTCCACACTTTTTTTGACCTTTCAACTTCCATAGAACGCACTGAAACACACATATCCAAACAGATTACTCATTAAATGCAACAGATTAAATATTCCAACTCTGAGGGCATACTACAGTAGGGAAAAGGGCAAATTTCCTGATCCACACTGTACAGAGATCTCTTGTCAGAAGGCTGACCACATATGTGCAACTGCAATGCATTTGCTAAACCAAGACTCGCAAGAATGAAGGTTCAACATCATGGGTTTAGTCAACCAGATTTTGGCATCCTGTGGTTGTCGGACCTTCACTTGGAATTCTGATAGTAATAGATATAGATATAGATAGATATATATATATATATATATATATATATATATATATATATATATATATATATATATATATATATATATATATATATATATATATATATACATACATATATACATGTATTTGTGTATGCCTACAGGTTTTCTTATGGAAACTATTTAAAACTTACTATCTGTAATGCAGCTAATAATTTGCATGTGATTATATATATTACATATTACATATTTGATGCATAATAATATGTTTTATTAAGGAAATCTACATTTGTGAAAAAAATAGCTAGGGAAAGAGCTTTACATATGTACGTATACATCTTACACATTGAGCAAACCATTGTACATTAAAAAAAATGTAATTGATCATTCTGATAAGCATCATTATAGAAATTAAATGCATTATTTATTACAAATTCATTAAACTGGAATAAAATCAGAATTGAGAAAAAGCAGTCATGTACTTTTCAACCAAACAAGCCTGCCTGCTCTCAATCAACTGAAGCCTAGCAAAGGACAATTCAGGCATCATGGACAATGTCTGTGAAGCTCAGTCAGACAAACTTTAATTAGCATCACCTGCTCAGGGTTGCATCACTGAGTTGCAACAAAGGCCTGTCTATGTCCGTCTTTGAAAGCAGTGCTCCTGTTAGAATTCCTTACGCAAAGAATGATCGCAGCACTAGGTTACAGGTTTTGAGACAGGAGTCCCAGTTCATTTGGAGGACACTTAAGCAAAATTGTGAAACAAAAAAATCTTAACAAAATCAACCCTGGATGACCCAATGTAATCAATCCATTTACTAAATATAATCCCTTTTTAGGTGAAACTAGCCCAAGGGAAAAGCAATAAATGTCCACTGTCTCTGATGAAACTGCACAACCAGCTGCCAAACTTGTAATAGTGGTATAATATGATTACAGCTATGTCATGGTCTTAGATAATAAAAATCAGTTTGCAGTGACCATACTGTCTAGAAATTCCTATGAGCCCACTGATCAAGCATATCTATACAGTAGCTCAGTTGTATTAATACTTGACATTTAAACACTTATGAAGATCATAGCCCATAGTTATCTATTCAGCTGAGAACATGGGTCAACTATTCATCAAAGTTGTAGTGTGGAATGCCTTCAGTGCTCTGAGGTGGTAAGAATGGTAATTCTTCCTTTGAATGTTGGTAGTAGTTAGTTTTACATCTGGAACATTGAGTTTGAACATTTCTTCTTTAATGCCTTTTTTCATGTAGCATTCAGTTGGCTTCCACTGATTTACAGTGTTGACTTTGTGTCCATCTATTGTCTTTGCTGTAATCTTGATCACACATTTTGGCATTAATATTATGCTGTCTTAAAATATACATTTTACAGTTTATATACTGTATGAAAAAAATGGTTCATTGCCTTTCACAAAAATAAATGCTACTGTCATGTTTGATGGTCTGATATAATGTGGCAGCCAAATTCTGTGCAAACAGAATAAAGATATATCAGCAGGGCAGTGGGTATAACTGATTGGCACACCTGATACTTCTGTTCTGTAGGCAAATAAAGTTTTATATAGCATTCTGTGTATCACTGTACAGCAACAGTGTTCATTCACAGACTCCCTTTCGGCAAATCCACTGCTGTAGCCATGAGTTTGCTTGTTCAATAGAAATGCATTAGAGAATGCAAAAAGGACCACCAGTGAGTGTGTGAAATTGACACGTATCAGGTCATGCATTGTTCAAACCCCTTGTAAATTCCGCAGTCTGATCTGTATGAAAACTCAGATGAATTGAACTCTGCCTTGTTTTCTGTGTTTACAAGGAGCTAAGTATACTAATTAGAAAAGTATAACTGATTGGTAATCGTATTACCTGAGGACTGGATCAGCTGTACTTCTGGTTTACATGAATGCAGGCTCTTTTAAATCACATATGTGTGAATATAACATTCCTCAAGAATGTCTTACAAGACAAGTGAGCACAAACTGTAGCATGACAATTTTGTAAATCTCTGCGAAAACAAATCCAGTAACCAGTTTTCACAATTATATCATCTTGCTTTTTGGAACAGGATAAATTGAAAATTATACATAATAATGAACAAAGAAAAGCTCAACATATAAAAAAAAATAAATCCCATGAACAGTTCATCAAAATTAGTAAAGGAATACTGCTGCCAGCCCACCTAGATAGAATTTTGTAAACAATTCTATGTCCTTGTAAATATTAATATGATCCACAGGCTTGCTTCACAAATGTAAGAGAACTGTGTTATGTGCTGAGCTTCAAAAATTTAACCACAGTGCACCCTGCTTGAAGAAAGCTGATAAGTAAAGAATTTTATGACTGTGTGAGATCTCAAGCTAGGAGACAGGATGTCTGCACCTGGAAATTCTTTTTATTGTCTTAAGACTGAGATAATTACTAGGTTTCACATGTAAAGTGTCTTTTATTGCTGTGAATTCCTGGCAGCTGCAGATCACAAAGAAATGTTACATTTTGAGTTCTGTTAGCCTGGAAATTAAATCAGAAATGACAAGAATGATGTGATCTGAAACAACTCAGCAGTAATGTGTATTATCAATTTAAGGACTATCTCAGAAAGAAAGAAGTGCATTTTATATTTTGTTCTGAAGCTGACAACAACTCACCAATACTTTGCTTTGCTCTGTGAGTAGGATTTAGATCTTAGTATTTCTCTTAAAGATAGATAGGAATATAGCTAGATTAGTGTAGATGTTTTCTATATTTATGTGAGACTATCCTGCAATGTTGTTTTAAAGTATTTCCTGTGATTTATGAACTCTCTACTCTCACTGTGTTGAATTAATGAGTATTGTCTTGTGTTTTTCTTACTTATTATTAAATATTTTTAAACATTTTAACTGTGGCTGTTTTGTGTAGATATATTTAAGCTCTTAGCTTACTTGCATGTATTTGGTGATACTGTACAAGCCACTTCAATAGCCTTAGCCCTGGGTCACCCTTACTATTTGGATAACAGTAACATTACACAGTAGAAATGGTCATCGTTTGGGAAGGGCTTTATTAGTAGCTGATAAGTAGTGGTTGGTAGCAGTGATTTCTACCTTATAGTCTGGGCAGAAGGGGGCATAGTGAGTGAACCTGTGCCAGCCTTCCCCAGGAGTGTATGTGTGTTTGTATATGAATCAAATCTCAAAGTGTGTGCGTGTCAGCTACTTTGGGCAGGGATACAAACCACTGGTTGGACAGAGAGGGTGCTGGAGGTTTTGGTTTGACTACTCAGCTGAGATCTGAACCCTATAGCTGTACCAATGAGTAGTCTTACTGGGAATTGGGAGAGAAAGGGAGAAACCAGCCCCAGACTGACTGTGATCTCTGTTTGCTCTTAAGGGAAATTGTACTTTACTGTGTGTGTACTTGTTATCCTCCCAAGGTGGACGCCCCTCACTGGTGTTAGTGGTGAGGATTGAGGCTCTTTGATTACTGGGCCAGTGCATGGGCATCACATATTAATTGTTTGGTGGTGGTGGGATAGCCACATCAAATATTAATTGGTTGATAGTGGTGAGTTAGCCACATCACGTATTAATTGGCTTGTAGTGGTGTGGATATTGAATTTCTGTAGCTTGTGCACAGTGATCACTAAAGGTGTTTTTGTACTCTAAATCGGCCATGCAGTGAACATTCAGAGTTAGATCATAATTGTTTTATTTCTTTTGTTAGCTTAGATATTCAGGGATAGCAGGCATGCATGTTAGCAGAGTAGTATGGCAAGCTGACAAGGAGCCAATTGGCTGAGATATGCCAGGCTAAAGGACTGGTGCATGGAAACCTGACTATGGCAGACATGATTGCAGCTTTGGTCACAGCTGCATCCCAGAATAGCAACCAGGAAGATGATCAGACTGGCCGTGGAGATGTACAGCACTCAGAGCATGGCCAGCTCAACCTTTCTACAGAGGACTTAAAAATCCATCTGGAGCTAAAGAGACTTGAGTTAGAGGCCAAGTGTTTGCAAATAGAAGCAGCAGAGAGATTGAGGCATCTATAGACTGAGGAAAATGAGAAACTAATATACCTGGAAGCTGAGGAGAAGGAGAGGCAGAGGCAACATGAAAAGGAGATGGTGACTCTTCCCCAGAGTCATGGAGGTAATGGAGAAGGGAGTAACTGAAACCCAGAAGCAACAAAGGTCAGTAAATTTCGTTCACAGTTTACAGAGGGGGATAATTTTAATAGTTTCATTCATATGTTTTAGACGGTATGTAAACAGTATAATATTGACCAAGGGGTTTGGGTACTGTTCCTGACCCCCTTACTCCATGGTAAAGCTGTAACTGTTTTGTCCAAACTGTCTGACAATGACATTTTAAATTAGAATGCTGTAAAGAATTGTTTACTAGAATTTTTTAAGCTAACACCTGAAGCTTATAGGGAAAAGTTTTGTGAGCATAGACGCAAGGCAGATGAAAGTGTGTGTGAATATTTTGGTGAACTAAGCACTTATTTTCATAGGTGGGTGAGTGGATGTCAGGTCACCACTTTTGAAGGGCTGGCAGACCTTTTGGTGAGAGAACAAGCCCTTAGCACATTTCTTGAGAACATGAGGATTTAGTTAGCTGATAGACAATGCTCTACTGTAGATGAGTTGGGGAAGAAAGGAGACCAATACCAAGCAAGCAGGGCATCCCTGTACAAAGGGACACCCAGTACTGCTCATGGGTCTAAGGGAACCCATGGTGGGCAGCCCAGACTGCCACGACAGAATCTGACAGTAGCAGAGGAAGCCACTAGTCCTGGTACATGTCCAGGACCTAGGGTTAAATGTTTTTAATGCAACCTTTGGGGCCATGTAGCATACATGTCCATGTCCATGGAGGCAAGGTGAAGAACAAAAGGTGAGGCAGCCAGTAAGTGAGAATGACAGAATACCAATAGTAGGTTGTCTTGAGACAACAGGGGTACCAAACTACCATTCTGCAGATGTCCTGATAGGAAAGGATTTTGATAATGCAGTACCATGCGTTAATGCAGTTACACACAGTCAGGCTTGGAGACAAGCATATGAATCTGATAGCCTGGGGGAGACCCAGACAGACCGCACACTTGAAGCCAGGACTGGTGAGGTGGTTACTTCAGGGAGGGAACTATCCTGTAGCAGTGAAACTGAAGGTGAGTCACAGCTGCTTGATGGTACTGATGTTCCCTTTGACAGATTGACTGTAAGGGCAGAGGTGAGTAGTAGTACCCAGGCTGACAGGCACCGCTTTCAGGGGATACCAAACTTTCTGTGGAAAGGGTGCTGGGGAGGGTTACAAAGAGAGAGACTTGAGACAGACTCAGCTCTTGGACACTACATTACAAGGCCTGAGAAAAGTAGCTAGAGAGGCACCTGATTTTCAAGTGAAGGGGGATTCATTATACTGGGACAAAGGGTCACTGTATAGAGTGGACCCGTGAGGGAGGGCTAGAAGGTGAGAGGATACAGCAGTTGGTAGTGCCTAGAGCCTACCATCTGGCACTTAGCCCATGATAGTCTCTTTGCAGGTCATATGGGCATAAAATGTACAAAGAGATGTATTATACAGAACTTTTATTGACCTGGGACTTCCAGAGATATAACAGGGTACTGCAGGACTTGTGAGCAGTGCCAAAAAGTAGGCAAGGCAGGAAACAAGGTGAAAGCTCCTTTGATGCCTTTTCCTGTGATTGAGGAGCCATTTCAGAGGGTAGCTATGGATATTGTGAGGCCTCTGAGTACCCCAAATTCCACAGGGAAAAAGTATATCCCAGTGTTAGTAGATTATGCTACAAGATACCCTGAGGCAGTGGCTTTGTCCTGCATTGAGGTGGAAAAGGTGGCAAATGCTTTGTTAGAGATTTTCAGCAAGGTAGGTTTCCCAAAAGAAATACTGACTTGACAGAGATGCCAATTTCATGTCAGACCTGCTGACTTGTCTGTGGAAGTACTGTGGGGTGAAGCACCTAAAGACTACCCCTTACCATCCCCAGATTAATGGTCTTGTTGAGAGGTTAAACTCAACACTCACATCCATGCTACGGGCATTTGCAGACCAGTTTAAGAGGGATTGGGACAAATATTTGCCCCATCTGTTGTTTGCATAAAGAGAGGTGCCCCAGGAATCCAGAGGTTTTTCACCCTTTGAATTGCTCTATGGGCATAGGGTGAGGTGGTCTCTAGACTTAATTTGAGATGAGTGGCAGGATGAGTGTGAATCCCGCAAGGAGTCTGTTGTGGCATATATCCTAAACCTCAGGAGAAGGCTCAGGGAACTCATGGGCTTGGGCCAGGAGAACCTGGCAAAAGGCCGACAGCAGAAAAAGGTCTGGTATGACAGGAATGCTCAAGCTAGACAGTATGCTGTAGGGCAGTATGTAATGGTTCTCATTCCTGTCAGACACAGCAAGCTGCAGGCAGCTTGGTAGGGACCCTACAAGGTGGTAAGGAAGGTCAGTGATGTTAACTACATGGTAGAACTGCTAGGCAGGAGGCAGGGGCACAAATTGTACCATATTAACATGATGAATCCTTGCCATGATGAGGAGGCCCTTGTGCTGAGTATTTGTAGTGGATTGCAGGAGGAGTCTGAGGGAGATCTGATGACTGATCTCCTCAGTGAGGCTCAGACTGACACCTCAGTGGAAGGGGTAGCAGAGTCCCAGCAGCTATTTCCTACCCAGGTTCGAGAAATCCGAGCAGTGTTACAGAAGTTTGTAGACATGTTCACTGGGAAACCAGGCTGCACCCACCTGGTGCAGCACCAGGTGGATACAGGACCCCAAAGGCCTATTAGGCAGGCCCCTTAGAGTGCCTGAGAGAGTCAAACAGACCCTGAGGGAGGAGATACAGGACATGTTGGAACTAGGGGTAATTCAGAAGTCCAACAGTCTCTGGGCCTCCCCAGTGGTACTGGTGCCAAAGAAGGATGGCAGCACCAGGTTTTGTGTGGACTACAGGAAATTAAATGGTCACACAGAGTTAGATCCTTGCTCCATGCCTAAGACAGATGAGGCCCTAGAGCAGCTGGTTGGGGCTATGTATCTTACAACCATTGATCTTACCAAGGGCTACTGGCAGGTGCCCTGAACTCCCAGTGCTAGAGAGAGGTCAGCCTTTGTGACTTCTTTAGGCTTGTATGAGTTCACAACGATGCTCTTTGGGATGAAAAATGACCCAGTGACTTTCCAGATGCTGGTAGATCATATCCTAGCAGGAGCAGGAGATTTTGCCCTTTTTTACCTAGATGATATTGTGATCTACAGCCATTCCTGGCAAGAGCACCTTCAGCATGTCAGGAAGGTGCTGGGCAGACTACAGAGGGCAGAGTTGACCATTAAGCCCAGCAAATGTCAGGTGGGTATGACAGAGGTCTCTTACCTGGTACATAGACTGGGGAGTGGTAATATCTGGCCAGAACTGACACAAGTGGAAGCCATTCAGGCATGGCCTGCGCCTGTCACCAAAAAGCAGGTGAGGGCATTTTTAGGGATAGTAGGATACTACATGAAGTTTGTCCCCAGTTATAGTACCATAGCTGCTCCCCTCACACACCTGACAAGGAAAAACAGACCAGATAAGTTAGTGTGGACCAAAGCATGTGAGCAGGCATTCCAGAAACTTAAAAAAAGCTTTGGGAGGACCCCCTGTGTTAGCCAGTCCAGATTACAGCATATAATTTGTTGTGCAGGTGGATGCTTCAAACTATAGGGTGGGGGTGGTACTTAGCCAGATTTCTTCCAAGGGAGAAGAGCACCCAGTGGTTTATCTCAGTCATAGGCTCCATCCCAGGGAGAAATGCTATGCAGCTGTAGAAATGGAATGTGTATCCTTAGTGTGGGCACTGCAGAAACTTCAGCCTTATCTGTATGGAAGGAAATTCACTGTAGTTACAGATCACAATTCCCCTAACATGGTTAAATTGAGCCAAACAGCAAAATGCCAAGTTACTAAGGTAAAGCCTAGGGTAGCAAGCATATGATATGTTAGTGCAGCACTGCAGTGGGATTAGCAATGCCAACACAGGTGGGCTCTCAAGACAGAGAATGGGGTAAGGTATACCCAGATAGACTCAAACCTCTCAAGCAACATTTCTCAAGGGTCATAGGAAAAACTAGCTTAAGTTCTAAGGGCAGGGGAGAAATGTGATAAACTGAGAGGCTGCCAGCCCAGCTAGATAGAATTTTGTAAATAATTATATATCCTTATAAATATTAATATGATCCACAGGCTTGTTTCACAAATGTAAGAAAGCTGTGTTATGTGCTAAGCTTCAAAAATGTAACCACAGTGCACCCTGGTGGAAGAAAGCTAAGTAACAAATTTTATGACTGTGTGTGATCTCAAGCTAGGAGACAGGATGTCTGCACCTGGAAATTCTTTTTATTGTCTTAAGTCAGAGATAATTACTAGGTTTCACATGTAAAGTGTCATTTATTGCTGTGACTTCCTGGCAGCTGCAGATCACAAAGAAATGTTAAATTTTGAATTCTGTTAGCCTGGGAACTAAATCAGAAGTGACAAGAATAATGTAATCTGAAATGACTCAGCAGTAATGTGTATTATCAGTTTAAGGTCTATCTCTGAAAGAAAGAAGTGCATTTTGTATTTTTTTCTGAAGCTGACAATTCACCAGCACTTTGTTTTGCTCTATAAGTAGGATTTAGATTGTAGTATTTCTCTTAGAGATAGATAGGAATATAGCCAGATTAGTGTAGATGTTTTCTCTATTTACGTGAGACTGTCCTATAATGTTGTTTTAAAATATTTCCTGTGATTTATAAACTTTCTACTGTCACCGTGTTGAATTGATGAGTATTGCCTTGTGTTTTTCTTATTTATTATTAAATATTTAAACCATTTAACTGTGGCTGTTTGTGTAGATATATTTAGGCTCTTAGAGTACTTGCATGCATTTGGTGATACTGTACAAGCCACTCCAATAACCCTAGCCCTGGGTCACACTTACTATTTGGATAACAGTAACATTATGCAGTAGAATTGGTCACCCTTTGGGAAGGACCTTATTAGTAGCTGATAAGTAGTGGTTGGTGGCAGTGATTTCTACCTTATAGTCTGGGAAGAAGGGTGCATAGCTAGTGAACTTGTGCCAGCCTTCCCCAACAGTGTCTGTGTGTTTGTATATGAATCAGATCTCAAAGTGTGTGTGTGTGTGTGTGTGTGTGTCAGCTACATGGGCAGGTACATGAAGCACTGGTTGGACAGAAAGGGTACTGGAGGTTTTGGCTTGACCACTCAGCTGAGATCTGAACCCTATAGCTGTGCCAGTGTGAAGTCTTATTGGGGATCTGGAGAGAAAGGGAGAAACCAGCCCCAGACTGACTGTGATCTCTGTGTGCTCTTAAAGGAAATTGTACTTTACTGTGTGTGTACTGCTGCTAGTCATGAGGATTGAGGCTCTTTAATTTCCGGACCAGTGCACGGGTGTCACATATTAAAATGACAGTTTTTTTTAATCAAAGAAACAAGCCATTGGTTGATAATTGACCTGTCTAGAATGCTAAAATCTGTAGAAAAAGAAAACATATTATGTCACAGGGAGTATGCTATTACATGAAGCACTTGTACTTCAGATATCAGCTTCAACTGTATTTCATTGATTGTTTTTATTATCATAGTATTTAACATCTGATCAGTAACACTGTGTGCATGTATGGCACATGCAAAAGGCATGCAGGAGGTTTTTGTTCTTTTTCCACTGCATCTAAGCTATGCAGCAGTGTAGTTTGTAAGTTTAATATATTTTGGGAGGCATGCCTACTACTTGAAGGTATAGGGGGCTTGTTCCATACAGGAAATGAGAATGGCTAACCTCCCTCATAAAAAATGTTTTGTAGTTATTTGGTTTTCTTATGCATGCAGTTTTGTTGTTTCAAGTTTCACTGCTGGTGTTGCTTAGGATTAGTGAGGTTATTTTGTAGTTCTTGGCTTATGTAAGTTTTGTCTTGGAGTCCATCATAACATTTGCAGTAATTCATATCATAATTTTTTTCATAGTTCTGTCTGACTGACTCAGTTGTACAGGAGCCATTGTTGAACAGATTCAAGCAAGTGTAACTTAATGTTCTGTTATTTTCAGTAGTTGTACATCCCAAGGGATGCATGGTTGCAGCTTCAGACTGTAACCATTATGGACATCTATGCTGTAGAGAGTAAGCATACACCCTACCCTGTGTCTTTTTTGCTACCAGAAATGAAGAGTCAGTCTGCCTGATTCACAAGTTCATCAACTGATTCCTAAACATCTGTCTTTGGAATTGGTGTGTACAAACTTTCTTTATATCCTTTATTACCAGACAGTAATTAAAGAAAAGTGCATGAGAGAAGTCCAATTGGGAACATAAACTAGTTAAGAGATGAAAGAGATAATCAACATGTGAGGTAGCAGTTGATTTGTGAAGCTTTTTGGTGGTAGAGAATGTGGATTCTGATAGAGAATGGGGAAATTCAGGTAAGAATATTGGGTCTAGATGTGGTACTGGAATGCCTAGCAAGATAACAGAATGTAACTTGGGACTGGGGAGGATGATGAAACAGGAAACCAGTAGATGGGATAAGGCAGGAAAGTATGTGTGAGGAGAATGCAGTGGACACAAGAATATGAACAGACGTTGTTAGACAGATTCATAGGAGGTTAGTAGGCTAATGGCCCTAGGGCCTTTACAAGCCTAGTTGTATAATAACCCAAGTACCCTTATTGATCATAGTTAGATGGTTGTTGTTAGCAGAGCAATTCTGTAATCAGCAATGACTACCTCTATCCAAATTCTCTTACACGTATAAGCAAGTGGAGTGGCACAGAGTGAGGTGAAGGGATAAAGTGGGAGGTACACCTATGAAAGAGAAAACAAGAAAAATGAAACCAAAGTGGAGAGTTAGCACAGACAGCAGTGAAAAGTGATAAAGGGGAGATAGAATCAAAGGTAACCATTCAGAAGACTATGCTAAAAGGGAGGTAGGGCAAAACTGACCAAGGATGGCATTCAGCCAGACTGGTAAGACATGGGGTGAAGGAGGTTGAACAATGGAGAGGGGTGCAAGAAGAGTGTGAGAGGAATGGAAAAAAGATCAAATGCAGTTCAGGGAATTAGGCAAGTAGCAATTCAGGAGGGCTAGATGTTGTAGAAATGGAGAGGAAGTGGTTGCAGATAGAAGAAGTAGTGGCATGTAGTAAGAAATAAAGGCAATGAAAGCCAGTGGGGAAATAGAAAAAAAAGATTTTAGTAATTAAGGTCTTAATCACCAAGCAAATTAAAAGTCTTAGTAAGTGAGAGAGTAAAACATTAAATTGCAGTAAAAAAAAGCCTCGGGGTTAAACTTACTAAGGCATGGTAGGAGGGATGATGGTCACCAGTTGTGAACACATGCTATAGTGCATGAATGTGCCAGTGGAGACAGCTGTGGTTGTAGTAAGTAGAACTAAGTGGGCATCAAATATGTGGTAAGAATGAGGGTTGGCTGCATCATTCTCAGAAGTTATAGGTGTGCCAGAAGCCAACATGGAGAGGAAGAAAAGGTTAGGGAGTTAAATGCCTGGGTGTAACAGTGGATAAGGGAGAAGACCTTAGAATTGGTGGGAGCATTGGAAGACTTAGAAGACAGACTAGTGGTATTCTTGCCTGAGGCAGTCCCTGTCAAACTAGAAGGGACAGTGATTCTCAGAGCTGGGCAGAAAAGCCATATCTTCATAAATGCCCCTTTAAATTAAAATGAGAGAAGGAGGTGGTATCACAGAAGAAGATGAGGGTTGGTACGTTGGCAGTAAAACAATGATGAGAATGAGAGAGACCATTACATAGAAGTAAGTAAGGATGACTCTGAGCATGGGTTTGTAGTATTATTATGGAATGTAAGGTGTCTACATGGGAAGATAGAGAAGAGAGGGAAGAAAAAGAGAAGCTACAGCTAGTGGTGTAGGATGAAAGAGTGCTCACTCCTGGTCCAGTGATAAGATCAGAAAGACACAAAGGTGCCTGACTACATATTGTTCAGGAATGACAAGAAAAAGGATAGACAGCAGCAATTTGCATAAAGAATATCAAAGGAAAGGCTAGAGAGGAGAAATAATGTTTTCTTATAAAGGAGTCAGGGGAGCAGGTAGATAAAAAAAACATAATGGAGAATTGTGCTAGTTGGCACTGCTGCCATGGCTCCATGTCTTTCTCATGACTTGGGTATAAACTGTGCATTAATCAGCAGATATACAAGACAGTGACTGAGGTACACACAGCCACTACATGTATCATAATGGAGATGATGAGTGTGGTGCACGGTCAGTGTGAGGATATTCAAAAGCTGCATGGACTGTGAGATGGCCTGCAGCACCCACAGAGTGACTTGACATATAAATGGAAATAATATGGTTGCACATGCACTGGTAGACCATATGGCATCCATTTCTGCACCCCTAAAACAGATGGCAACTGCTCTCCATTGTATTTTTTCAGTCCATACCAGCCACCCACGGGGACCTGGATGAGAAGGGGAGGGTGGTCACAGACAGATTTACACAGATAGAAAACACACATGTTCCAGATACTGCATTACTGTCACTCCTGGCCATGGTAGCCCACTCTTATGATCTTGGCCAAAGATGTTCCTTTGGATTCATCTTTGGGTCACCTTACCAGGCCCTCTCATCCATTTGCAGACAGTTCTACACCATCCCTACCTCTATTTGGCAATGATGCGCTATGCCTATCTCTGTCAAGTCATTCACATAATGGTAAACATCCATCTATTGGTTCCATATATGGAATATAACATCAGGGTTCACATATATACATATGCTCCCAAAGTGCTATGCTAGCTATACAGCAGAATGCATCAAGCTCTGAAACTGCAAAGCTACACAGGACACAAAGTGCATTTTGCAAAGTTCATGACATGGCAGCTCCACCCTGCCATGGGAGTATGTTATCCCTGACTCTCCCCAACTTGCTACCTGCCTGAGTGTTTATCACATCCATCTCACCCCTATCTATATGGTAATGCTGCTATAACCTGTCACTCTGCCCCTCCCTACCTGTGCAAAAGATGATGGCTGTGCCTGTCCATTATCTCATTCGTTTGGGTAATGTAATGTAATGTCTGATGCATAGTGTGGCCATCTAATGCTCTGTACTGCATAGCCTGAGTATGATAATGCATAATCAGTTTCATTCTGTTTGTCTGTATCATGGCCCATAGTTGTGGACTAGATGTCACATTTTTGTCAGTGCTGCAGTATATTGGAGCCATCTGTTCCTTGTATGAGCTGCAGCTGGTTCCTTAAACAATGATTCATCATCCACTGGTACAACAGGTATTTCTTGTAGTACTGCAATGTTCTCATGGTGTATCTGCTTGAGTACTACCAATTGTATAACATGGTGCACTTCACAGATACATGGCTGCAGGTCTCATTTGTGTACTGTAATGTGCTACTAGATGTATCCAAGCAGTGGAAACATATTTAGGAGTCTAACCACAAATTTAACAACTTTGCATGCCTTCAAGTGTGTGGTGTTGTATGCAGTCTCAGCTTTTATCTCGTGATCTTGGATGGGGACCCCATCATTCATGGTTCCAATGTATATCCACCATCATCTCCTGTACACAACACTGCACGCTATTATACATATCTGCTTGAATGGGAAACATATATCCTAGCTTGTGTGCCCACCAATGTGTGTATCTACTAACTAGATGACCTTATGGGAAATCAATCCACATGAAATCTGGAACAGGTCTTACATGTGCCAGATATGAGAATCATAGGAATTATATGGGTGGCACACAAGAACATGGTATGTAATACCCTGTACATCACATACCACCTGGCAGTTGACAGAGTGGAAGCCTTTCCAGATGATGTACCAGACACCATGTGGAGCAGGTGGGGTTTTGATGATGATGTGAGTGTAGTCAATGACCCTCAGACATCAGGGGAAAGAAATATACAGTAAAATGCCCACATAATTTTGGTTCTCTCCTCTGCTACCCAAGCAAACCATGTATGGTCCTCCACAGTGGCAGTATCCCATCAAGTAACTGCTACAGGATCCACAAGGGTGATGCTGTGAAATTCTTAATGTGTCACCTGCCGGGTGCCAAAAGGTCTCCATTGCAAGGGTTGCTAATGCCACAGAAACCTTCATGTCAACAGAGATATGCTGGTAGTTCATGTGTACTAACTCCCATATGGTGTCCCTATCCACACAGTAGTGGTCAGTAAGTGCTTGTCATGAATGTGATGACATGTTACCTGATATGTTGTTGAACCAGTCTGCATTGTGGATGGTAACAATATGCAGTGGTGTGAGCACTGGCTCTGACAGCAACCACTAACACCTCGTTCAGCTATAGCAGCTGCGATGCATAACATATTAGCATGAATGAAGCTCTTGTACTCCAAAACCTGTCGGCATTCAGAATGCAAAAGTGCTACACCAAACAAGCTGGATTTATACATCTCTGAATCACTCCACCATTTTTGATTTCATAAATTGCTTATATGTTGAGTCTTATTTGCCTTTCATTATGCAGTCATTCCCATACCATGAATATGATGCCATTTTGACAACAACTCACTTGTTCTACATGTTACTGATCATGTCAGTTGCCCTGCTAGACAGGGGTCCAGGGAAGTAAATATTGTGGGACGAAATAGCCAGGGAATTGTTATGGCTGGCTTGTATAGGCCCTAGGGCCAATAGCCTAGTACCAACCTATGAATCTATGACCCTATGTTTCTCTGAATCATCCACTCCATGTTTGTTGTCAATCATCATGCTATTTAACTTAAAGTGATGTGCTAAATTATTTCAGAATGCCCTCCAATGTAATCAAATGTAAGAAATCACACAGAGATTAGAGAAACTCTAGAACTCATGTCCTTCGGAAAAGGTTACCTTACAGGGTGATAATCATAATATCATCCTTTGTGAAACAATTTATCTTTACATGTTATATGGTAAAAATCATCATGTAAAATATCTGAAGGTTTCCAGAAAGAAAGAGAAAAAGCAAAACTGCTTGGCAGAAAAAAAAGACTAGTAAGGCAATCAGCAATGGTAAACTGCAGCTTTACAAGAAGAATGAAATTTGGGATGATGCAATCTTCCAACTGATTCCTCACCAAATATTTGTCCATATTTTTGTTTGCTTCTTGTCTAGTACCATGACTGGTTGTCAAATTAGTAACCAGCATAAAAGCTGAGTTAAAACATTGTTCTCATTGGACAATATAAGTACTCTACATAATTTCAACAAAGATTATTTGTATGTAAATTTATCTAAAGTTTAACTGCAAAAGGAAACTTGGTGTGTGTGTGCGTGTGTGTGTGTGTGTGTGTGTGTGTGTGTGTGTGTGTGTGTATATATATATATGTGTATATATATATATATATATATATAATATATGTTTAATAAAGGACTGAATAATGAATTACTAATGAAGTATTTATTATAATTGCTTAATTGAAATTATTTTATTGATTTCTAAGGAACATAAGTATTTATGCATGGTGATTTTAATGAAATGTTCATAACAAGCAGAAATCTAACAGCTGAGATGCTAGTTCGTTAAGTGTATTTATTTACTCTAATAAAAGTCTCCTTGTTTGCTTTATTTAAAAGGGGCCAGTTGTTTAATATTTGAACATTTTTATGGAAAATTTGGTCATAGATGGAATTTTCATTAGTAAATTATTTTCTTCTCCCACCATCTGACCAGAAATATAACCATGGTCATAGCATAAATCTTGTGTACCCCTAGCCTTATAATAAAATATGTCAAGCTCATTGTTAGTGATTCTAACTCCTGCAGAGCTCATCATCTAATATACCTGCATACCATTTGATATTATATCATGCTTATTGTCCTGGGATGCCCTTGCCTACTTCCCTATACCTCTACAGTAGTACGGGCTTTATGCTGAATTGCTCTGGCATACAACACATGAACAAGGATTATCAGGGCAATTCCCAGTTATGCTGTGCAACTAATATTAACCTGCTTTAAACATTGCTGGGTCAACAGATGCCACACCTCTCTGTCTCTTATTGTCTCTCATCAAGCCTTTATAGGGATCTTAGAGTGCTTTGTGCAATCACCCACATCCCGGTAATGACAGTATTGTTCCTTCATGAATTGAACCCTTATCCCCATCGGTGACAGCAGCATGTATATCACCATGAGGGCTGCCTATGACCCCTCTCTCTGCTCATGCATGCTCTCTGTCCTGCATTGACTGGAGCTACCATCACTAACTGGTGCAGCCACACCCACAGCTTCCTGACCCAACCTTCCAATGCATGACAACTTCCATTATCAGGCAAGGCCTGTCACTGGAGACATAGCACTTGCTGGGTGAAAACCACCCATCAGGAGACAGCCATCTGCAAAGCAATCTTTTAGGAAATGCAAAGAAGGTATTTGCTATGTCCAGTGAATTATCTTGGCATAATTTTACTAATCTATGTCTGGCTTCATTTTGTATTCTAATGCCAAACCTGCTCCTTATTTGACTTATATTTTAACTACCAAGATTAACATTCCAAATACCTTTGATAAATGTAATATTGTTTTTTTTTGTTGTTGTCCCCAAAAGGTGCTAAAATTGACTGACTTCTTTCTCTTCAGTATTTGCAGCTGGAGCAAAAAATTGTATCACCGTCAAGTTGAATGGTTTATACTGTTGTTGGAGTGAGACCATTCTGTCATTTTTGGGGTTGTAACCAAGTACTGATTTTGACATTCTTTTATCAGAGGTCTGGCTAATCTAGCACACAGTGCCAGACTCCAATCTGGAGGCCCCTCCCTCAACTTAAAGAGATGAGAAACAAAAAGGTCCAGTCTCAATCTAGCACTCATAACTTAAGGAATTTAAGGAACAAGCCAACCAAGTTTGTTATTTTTTGTTTAAAAGCACACCTCAACTCTAAGATGAGCTCTACCTTAACTGTAGCAAACTGTTTGCTATAGTTTATGCTACACTAAGAGAGCTAAAGCACTTCAGTTCAGACTACAAATGCCAATGCAAAGAAAAAAAAAACTGCACTTCTTATAGGTTCATAGGTTGATACTAGGCTATCTGCCCTAGGGCATTTATAAGCCTAGCCAGAGTGTGTTTGGTTTTCGCCACCCTTTTAGATTAGTTGACTGCGCCTCTGAATAGTAGGTCACAGAAGATAGCCCTTTTGAGATTAGTTTACTGTGCCTATGTCTAGTAGGGACACAGAAGAGATCCCAGGGGTAAACCTACAATCTCCCATCCACTCGTCAAGATTTCTCTTGAAGGGGGTCATTGAGGGACCCTGCCTAACATGGATTGGGATTTTGTTCCAGAGTGAGGGGAGCCTCTGGGATATGAATCTGTCCCTCCAGCATGTCCTATTTATTTCTGTGCTGAGGTTTAAGTCCCTGGAGCGTGTAGCTCTAAGGGATTTGGATTTCCTGAGGTGGAGCATGTCCATTAATTCTGGGTTGGACATGGCTTTATACGTCAGGCACAGATCGCCTCTGAGTAGGCAGTAAGCAACTGAGTAGAGCTGGAGTTTCTTTAGCCTAACTGCGTAGGGCATCTGTTTGAGTTCCTTGATCCTCTTGGTGAGGTACTTTTGGGGTCTTTCCGGTTGCTGCGGGTGTCGGGTAAGGTACATCCCAAATGGGTCATTGTATTCAATTATGGGCCTGATGAGTGATGAGTAGAGGGGCACAATGACCTCTCTTGATCTAGATGTGAACCCTTTCGTGATAAGGTGGGCTATATAGAAGGTCTTTCTAACCACTTTGGCAACGTGATTGTCAAAGGAGAGATTGCTATCTACTTGGGTCCCCAAATCCCCAATTACTTCTTCCATACTTAATGGATTACCACCTATGTGGTAATTTGTGGGCACTTTGTTTTTCCCAAAGGAGATGACTATGCACTTTTTGGCATTGAGCTTTAGGCCATCGCTCTGGCACCAGTTATCTGTCTCTGTGAGACCCTTTTGGAGGATGCTTGTGTCAGTCAGCGAGTCGATTATGGCACCCAGTTTGCAGTCATCTGCAAACTTGGTCAGCCATAGTCCTCCCATGTTAGCCTGTACCTCAGAGAAATATATACCAAACAAGAGAGGTCCCAGGACTGAGCCTTGTGGGACGCCACTTGTAACTGGTTTAGAGTCTGACATGGCACCTGTAATTCTCACCATGTGGGTTCTAACCCTGAGCCAGTTTGCAACCCATCTTGTGACATAGGGGTTGATATTTAAGCTGGTGAGCTTATGTATGATGCCCGAGTGGGGTATTGTGTCGAAGGCTTTTGCGAGGTCCAGGTAGGCTGTGTGGACTACCTTCCCTTCATCTATGGCCTTGGTGACTGTTTCAAAGAAGTCGACTAGGTTCAAGAGACAAGATCTGCCCTTGACAAAACCGAATTGGGTAGGAGCCAGTGTTTGTAGGTTCCCAATGTCTTTGTTTATGAGTTTCATGATGTTAGGCCCCATAGCTTTGCAGACCAGGCTAGTCAGGCTTATAGGGCGATAGTTTCCGGGGTCCATTGTGGCACCACCTTTGTGGAGTGGGACTACTGTTGCTGTATGCCATTCCTTGGGTACATATCCTGTAGTAAGGCTGAGACTGAACAGTGACTTTATGTGAGGGTTCAGTTCTTCTTGGAGTTCGTGTAAGACGCAGCCAGGTACACCATCCAGTCCCATTGGTGCTGTGTTTTTTGCTTTGGAGAGCGCAGCTCTCACCTGTGCATCTGTGATGTCAGGGAAGCTACACTCTGTTGTGATAGACATTTGCTGTTTTGCGGGGGAAGGGGGGGGAGACATTTGCACTGAACCTGTCTGCCAGGATGTTGGCAATGTCTGTGGGTTCAGTGTATTTTTTGTCATTTTGAACTAACTCAGAGCATATCTGGGAGTTGCCACCCAGGTTCCTGACATAACTAAAGAAGGCCTTGTGATTATCTTTAGCATCTTGTGCAATTTTTCTTTCGAAGCTGGCCTTAGATGATTTTATGAGGGATCGTAGTTTCTTGCTAGTACTGATCAGAGATGCCTTCCCTTTTTGGGATTTTGGTCTATCATGTAGTAGCTTCCTCCTTCTGTTGTATAGCTTATTTATGGCTGGGGTCCACCAGACAGGTCTCCTGCCTTTGGAGGAATGAGTCTTGGTTTTGTTTGGGATAACACAATCCATGCATTCCTGTAGGTGTCCATAGAAAGTGTTTGTAAAGGATTCTGCAGTTTGGGCCGTATTTTCCACTGGCTCGGGGGCTTTGAAGGATTCCACCTCGGTTTTGAGAAGTGTGAAGTTTGCTTTTGAGAAGTTCTTCACCGTGGTTTCCTTGGCTGGGGGTGGGGTCGGGATATGGATGTCCAGTGAGATTACTTTATGGTCAGATCTTACCAATGAGGGGTATAACTCTGGTATGGAACATAGAGTCCCCATGTTGGTGATGATCAGCTCCAATATGTTTTCCCCTCTTGTGGGAGTGGTGACCAGTTGTTCCATAGCATTTGAGTTTATAAATTCTAGGAACCATTGGGCGAGGGTGCTGGGGCTGGAGTAGTGCTCCCAGTCTATGTTTGGGTACTTGAAGTCACCCAATATAATGGTGTTTGGAGAGACCTTCATATTCTCCAGTGTTCTCAGGAAAGCCGAGTGGGGTTCCTGAGTTTGGGAGGGTGGTCTGTAGCAGGCTACAAACTGAAAGGCAGTTTTGCCCACTGTTAGTTGCACATGGATGGTCTCCGATGCTTCATGCAGTGCCACTAACCTGGAGGTGTGGGTATCTTTGACGAATATGGATACTCCCTCTCCTTTTGTGGTTTGGTCTGAGTTTTGGGGCCGAAAAACATGGTATGAGGTATAACCTGGTAGTGCTGGGGTGCTCTTGGGAGCCTTGAACCAGGTTTCTGTTACTGCACAGATATCGATATTCTCCATACTGAGGAGAGCCTCGAATGCATGCATCTTGAGGTTTAGACTTCTGGCATTGAGCAGCATTACCCTTAGTTTCTTTTTCTTTGTGTTGTCTGTGGAGGTGGGTTTGTCTTTTGAGCCTTGCCTAAAAAAGGCACTATGGGGGTGGCAAGAGCCTTAGCCAGTATTCGAAAGCCCAGGGGTGACAGGTGCAAGCCGCCCCTAGCGAAGCAACGTGGCTTGTCGAGCATGTCATCCCAGGCTGACAGACACTGGATCCCCTTTGAATGACACCAATACTTTAGCGAGTTGTTAAAATTTATCATTTTGTCTTTATACTGTGGCATCATTCTTGGTGAGGGTAGATGCTACTCAAGGTCAGGGTCATACCAGCCTAGGCTACATGATCAGAGAGCTCCTCTATGTCTCTTTTCATGTAGTCCAGGGAGGTAAGTCTCAGGTCATTCACACCAGCATAGACAATGACGGAGTCATATTTGTACTTGCTTTGGAGTGACCTGAGTGCTTGTGTTATGTGGCGGATCCTGGCACCTGACAGGCAGCTTACAGTGACCTTCTCCTTGTTCAGCCTGGTGAGTGGGACGTCAGTGTGTCTGACAATTGAGTCACCTATTACAAGTGTATTAGGTGTGTTGTTTAGCCTTAAGGGCTGTGACTGTGTGGCACACTGACTTTGTGAACTATGTGATACGTGGGTATTGTTGTGGGGTAGTGGTTGCTTGGATGTCTGCTTTGGAGGTCTCTGCTGCTTGGGCAGATTTTTATTTAGAGCCTCCAAGTATGTTTTTGTGTGTTTATCTGTTTGGTTTTCTGTTGCGATAGGTCTATGTGAGACTGGATTTGTGGTGTGTGTGGTTACCTTCTCCTCCTGACTGACTGCACCAGTATTGGGTTAAAAGAGCTCAGCCTCCAGTTTGGCTATATAATTGCATCTCTCACATATATTTGAGCTTGTTTGGAGGAGAAGAGGGTGGTCTGTGTACATAAGGCAGTTGTAACATTGCCTCAAGATTCCCAGATTCACCAGCTGGACTGGAGAGTAAACCCAAAACTGACTTTTGGACATGCCAGAATAGTATAAGGAACTACTTTTTGACTGATCAAAAAGGACCAACAGGGAGCCAAGTACTTAAAGGGAGTATAAGAGGGTGTAGTGCTTTAGTTTATTAGTGCTTACTTATAAGATTACTTATATGAGCAACAGCAGGGCTTTAGAATGAAAATAGAGTGCTTACTTTGAGATTTAGAACAGTTCTAAGGGAAAAAGTGAAAAGCAGACTTTGTGGAGCCGGGAATAGTTTAAACCCATTTAAGCAGTGCTGCCCGATGCTACGCTATGCACAAAATCGTGCAAAACCACACAAATGCGGGTTCTAAAGCAGGTAAACTGAAAGAGATAGGAATTGACACAGACCGGCCAATAAGCTACTAGTTTCAGTAGTTTCAGGGCTGAGACCACTCCTCCAGGGACAGATAGGCTGCTCAAAGCTCCCCACTCTCACTGGTGAACAGAGAAGCTTCCTCCTATCCAAGTAAGGATATGGGCAACACAGGAAA
Organism: Protopterus annectens; assembly: GCF_019279795.1. NCBI lineage: Eukaryota > Metazoa > Chordata > Ceratodontiformes > Protopteridae > Protopterus > Protopterus annectens. The sequence goes on from NC_056725.1 coordinate 1,910,389,605, forward strand.
CTATACCACAGTCTGGAATTCAGCAAAACCTGAAATCTGGACTAATCTAGTTCAGCAAAGGCGAGAAAAGAGAATCATTTTTTTTTTTGTTTTTTTTTTTGTTTGTTGTTTTTTGTTTTTTTCAGGAAACAGCAGAAAAACACACATAAAACACTGTAAATGCTATAAACAGGCTAGTGCACTTTAGTGTGTAGCCTACAACAGTTATACAATACAAAAACGACTGAAATTGATATAAAACAAGTGCAAAAACTGTAAAAAGCAGAAGGCAAATGCAATTTAAACTTTTTGAAGCACAGATCAGTTAGAAATTTGCTTCTGCCTTTTATTAACTATGAAGGTCACTCAGGTCTTCTGCAAGATTCTGGCAGACAGTAAACCTTATGACTATGTGATGTAAAATTACCCATTTTGGCCACCTTTGTGATTGATTCCAAAGTTCTGAATGTTTATTCTTGTAATTTCTTCCTTAATCATATCAAGTTTACCTTGTTTAATAGCTCTTATATACCAAGATCTAATAGGAGATTATTATTTCAAGCCATCAGACTTTCCTTTCATTTCTGAGCACCTAAGGAGATGGCCATCCTTCTAGCTTTGATCCATCTGCATCATTAAGAATAGCACTACTTAGAGTTGTCCACACTGTTCCCCAATGGTATGTTGAACATCTTCAGACCTGAGTGATGAATCTTTTGGTGTAATTTTGATATGCCTCTGGTAGTTTTGTTTTATTCCCAATAGGGTTTCTTTGGCAAAAAAATACTGGCCTGGTTTGCAGCTACCTTCTCCAGTGGACCATCTCTCATCTCATCTCTCTGCCATGATCTGCCCATTTTGGAAGGTCATACATGATATAGTTCATAGAGATACACAAGCTTCGAAAAAAGTCACTGGGAGCTCACCAATGAGAGGAACGAGTAGATGTTTATTGAAGCAAAGCCACAAACACATACGTGAAACGAATATGCTGACAACCAGAGTTTTTAACGCTCTCACTGTATAAATCGCATTTTCGTTACACCTTCATCAGAATACTTGCTACAAAAACATACAGTTCTATATATACACCACTTAATAAAAATACTATATGCCATTGGTCATCAATAACAAGGAATAATTGAACAATTGAATATTCATTCTTAAAGGGAACAGACTCATTTAAAACCAAATTTTATAATCTATAGAAAATACACATACCAAAATCAAGGAGCCTCAATACTCACCACTAACACCAGAGAGGGTGTCTCATATATGAGGAAAGGATAAAAAATACACACAGTAATGTGCAATTTCAATTAAGAGCACACAGAGATCACAGTCAGTCTTGGGCTGGTCGCTCCCTTGCTCCCCAGGTCTCCAATAAGACTCCTCACTGGCACAGCTATAGGGTCCAGATCTCAGCCTAACTGGGCAATCTAAAATCTTCAGCACCCTCTCTGTCCAACCAGTGCTTCGTGTCCCTGCCCAAGTAGCTGACACTCACACACTTTGAGATAAGAGTTTACACAACCACACAGACACTTCTGGGTAAGGCTGGTACAGGTCCTTCAGCTGTGCCCCTTTTACCCAGACTATATGATAGTACCACTTGCCACCACCCAGCTAATATTTATCAGCTACCCAAAGGCCCTTAAAAGGGTGTCCAATTATTACTGTGTAATAGTATTGTCCAATCAGTAGTATAGGCCAGGGTTAAAGCTATTGGAGTGGCCTTGCACAGTAAACTCTATAAATATGCAATGTACTCTAGAGCTTAACTTATCTCTACACAAAACAGCCACAGTTGAAAGGTTTTAAAATATTTAATAATAAATAATTAAAACCACCAGACAATACTTTCTACTATACAGTATTAGTCAAAAGTTCAGAGATCACACAGAAATACTTAAAATAAATCAGTAGTACAGTTCTGACATCACAGAAAAACACTTAGTCTAATCTTTATAGTCCTAGCTATTTCTACAAGAAAACACACTTATAAAATAACTTACTTACATAGAGCATAAGGCAGAGTGCTGAGTTGGATAGTCAGACAAAAATGCTTAATAATATCTGGTTCTCACTATTTAAATTGAAACTACAGTTCTGCTAAAACATTAACTCATCTTTCATACTTTCCTGGTGTTCTCAGGCTACACATTAACTGCATTTACATTATTAACATCTCCCTTTTGTTATGCTGCAACTGGTTAGGAACAGAGCAGTAAAAATACATTTGCATGTTTAAATCTAGCAATTTAACTCTTGGTTAGAACAACAGAAAAAATGTCTTCATCTAGACTTTTCAGCACCACTGTCTATTTCAAAGGATCACCACATGCTTTTACTGGGTCAGCAGAGAGCACTGTTGCCACATTTTTATAACAGCATTTCTTTACATTTAAGACAACAAGCCTGCAGTTTATATTCATATTTACAAATGATAGAATTATGTATACAATTCTATCTGGCTAGGCTGACAGCCTTCACCCTTCTCTACCAGTCTTCACAGATGCTATAATATGAATGTTAAAAAACAAATATAATTTGTATGCAGGGCTGGGAAAAATACAGCTTCATAAGCTAAAATTATTACTGTGTCTTAACTGCATTCTTTTAATATGTAATAAGGAAAAAGTACGTGTTGCATGAAGTCGAGGCATGTTAATTACTACAAAAAGGAATTTGTTAGCCTGACTCCTCCAGGCTAGGAGTACGTTTTTGCTAGAGAAGGTTTGAAACATCCAAGGTCAGAAACAAGACCCCTTGGGAACAGGTAGATCATGTATAGAAAAGTGTTCACATGAAGTCTGAGGCGAAAATCACAAGGGATGAGGAGATTTGCAAAGTTTTCTATTAGAGTCATTGTAATGTAATAAAATTGCATGACCAATTTTGATAACAAAAATATATAAAAGATGTAGTTTGTGTGTCTTCAGAGAGACTGATTTAACAACTGCTATGAAAATTGTCTCCCAGCGCTGTAAGAATAAAATTTCTGTTTGCACATCCTGAAGTGTTGTTCCTGACTGAAGAGGCATATAAGGTAAATTCTTAATGTTATTTATTTATTACTATAACAATGTGGTGCCATTCTCTGGATCTGAACTTTGGTATTGCTGCAGGGCAGTTCTGGAATAGGGCCCATCACAGATTTTCTGTGAATTCCACACTGCTTTGTATGGCATAGTCACACAGATGTGGAGCTATTCAGGGTGTGCAAACATACTAGCATTGGCAGAGAAATTTTTTGTAAGAGAAAAGGGTTGGTTTGTGTTATTTTTTCTTTCCCTCTTTTAAACAATTTTAGCAAAATGTAGAATAAGTGCATGACTGTGTTTTTGTTTGACTGAGCTGTTTGTAAGATATACAAGTAATAGTGAGAGGACCCCATAGCAAATGAGAATAATAAATGTATGTGCACATACAGTAAAGGACAAATTAACACAAGGAGGGGCCTTGTGTTGAGGGTGGTACCCTCAGGATTGGAAGGTAAGACGTACGAGAGATGTTTTATTTTGTCAATGTATGAATGTATAAGAGAAAGAAAAGAAAAAGTTAAAAGTTAAAGATAAAGTTAAAACAAGTTCATGAACCCACCACATGATTGGGACGTAGACTGTAAAGTTAAAACAAGTTCATGAGCCCACAGCATGATTGGGACGTAGACTGTAAAGTTAAAACAAGTTCAAGAGCCCACTGCATGATTGGGACATAAACTATATACTGTTAAAACGAGTTCATGAGCCCACTGCATGATTGCGATGTAAACTATATACTGTTAAAACAAATTCATGAGCCTGCCACATGATTGGGACATAGACTATGCAACAAGTTCATGAGCCCGCCACATGATTGAGTTGTAGACTATATACTGTTAAAACAAATTTACGAGCTCACTGCATGATTGGGACATAGACTATACAACAAGTTCATGAGCCCATAGCATGACTGGGACGTAGACTATATACTGTTAAAACAAATTCATGAGCCTACCGCATGACAGGATGTAGAGGTATGTGTTGTTAAAATAAATTCATGAGCCCAAAGGCACCCTGGGACTTACAAGTGTGATTGTGTGGAAGTATCCTCAGAGAGACAGAAAGAGTGGTCAGTTGGATACAGTACCTATCCGCCCTATTATCCCGACCACAATGCTGGAGCGGTAACTTTTGAGCTCGTGCTGGGAGGAAAGCAAGGGGGTGTAGTGGGAAAAGGCTGATCAAAACCTCTCCTCTGTTGCTGCACGGTGACAGACTTCCTACCCTTCCCTCTCTGTATGGTGTGTGGATTACTACAGTTATTTTGTCTTTGGAACTGCCAGGATCCAGGAGTTGTGAGGTAAGCCTAACATGTTTATTACTAATTTATAAAATAAGAAAAATGGGATCAAAGATAAGCAAGCAAGATCAAATCCCTGAAAAGGGAACACCTGCATATTTTACGTATTTTAATTATAGGAAGGAAAGTTGTAAATATCTGTATGACTGGTTTCAGCTTACTAAGAATTGTTATGGTGGAGTATTTCCATTAAATGGAACTTATAATAAGAATAAATTAATGAACTTGAAAGGTATTATGTAAGTGGGTAACAAATGTCATTATTTTATTCTTGGTATACTAAAGCTCTTAAAAGTAAAAAGAGGCAGTGTTAAGATGGTTACAAGATACTAATAAACAACTGTTGCAACAGGTAAAAGATGTTAAGAAAGCAGTCCAGACCAGTAAAAAGGGATCCCTTTATCCTGTTTTGGCAGGTTTAGGGAAAAGAACTAAGGATGACCAAAAAGCAGAGACGTCTAAAGAGGATGATAATCCTCCAGTAGCTGCTGCACCCCCACCCCCATATGCACCGGTTCGGGTGGCTCCTGTTCAAGATTCTCCTGTTTCTCAAACCTCTGCATTTTTCAACACATGTTCAGCGTGATACTGTTACATCTGAACTTAGTTCGCCTCTTATCTTTAGAACAGGCATCTACAGTTAAAAAGGTTTTCCTTTCTTCTTTTTCCTTTCATTCTCAACAAGCTTCTACCTTTCCAACAGGAGCACTAGTATTTGACACTCCTGTGGCTCATCACAAGTGCTGACATGATAGGGTAGGACATAAGGCTATTGCCTCTGCAGAAGATCCTTTGGCACCTTTTGGGGGGGGGGGTGCTAATGCTGATTTGCATACTATTTCTAAATGTTTTCTAACTGAAAAAAAAACATTGATTAAGGTTTAAGGAGAAATTACAAAAAAGTATCACAACCCTACTTTGACAGATTTAAAACAGCTGCTTCGGGACATTACTCCAATGAAATAAGAATGCAGTTTCTGGAAAACGCTGAGATAACAGATTTCACTCTCATAGGGAATGCATTAACAGATATACGAACAGCATTGTTAAACAAGATTATGGATGTGCGTCAAGTTAGGACTGACTGGTCTAAAATACAGGCATGTAAACAAAATAAAGGGGAACCCCCTGTAGACTATTTGAGTCACCTTAAAACAGTATTTGCTAGACATTCAGGAATACCAGACCCAGAAGAGCAAGCTAAGCCAGTTACTGCAGCAGCCTTTGTGCAGGGTCTGCAAGCCCCTGTACAAAATCAAATAAAGCAAGTACTCATAGACAGGCAAGGAAAGGGCTTAGAGTCCTTATTAAGTGCTGCAAATCACTGTACAGAGTATCATGAAAAAATGAAGAAAAGATACTGTGGATAAGCTGTTAACTTTACAAATCAGGCAGCTGAAAAACCCAAGGGGTCAAGGCAGAAGCAGGGGAAGGGGTAGAGGAATTGCTAGTGCTGGTCAAGGGGAACAAGGTGCAGCTGGTTGGCAACAGTGAGCTGGCAGTGCCCTTCCAGCTTCATCTAACACATCTTGCTTCAATTGTGGAGAAGCAGGACATTGGAGAGGGGAATGCCGACACAGACAAATGCAAAGAGTCCAAGATACTTGGACTGAACTTTTGCCAAATTATAATAATGCAGTTTTTCCTCCACCACCTCCTCAGATTGGAAGTAGTCAGGAAGCTCCATACTGACTAGGTCAAGGAAATAACACAGAAGTAAATTTTAACACTCTACTGCCAATAGATCAAAATGGACCCTACATTAAGATGAAAATAAATTCAAAGAAAACCCCATTTCTGGTGGTCACTGGAGCCACTAGGTCAGTGTTAAAAATTATTTCAGATAGTCAAATACCAGTATCAGAGCATAAAGTAAAGGCAGTTGGAGTGACAAATACTATGGTTACGTATCCTGTTTCAGAACCCATCCCCATTTCTTTAGGTCCAATCAAAGAAAAGCATTATTTTATTTTGAGTACTACTGCACCAGTAAATCTGCTAGGAAGAGCTTTGTTATGCAAGCTGGGTTGTACTATTTACTGTATCCCAGAAGGGGTGTATCTAAATGTTCCAACAGAATCAGAGGGGGAAGTACTGGCAGTTTTAGCAGAAGTTGAGGGAACAGCCTGCTGAAAGCATACAGGCAGATGGAGAGTTACTACAGCAGTTTCCAACTTGTGGGCTAAGCATGCAAATGAAGTAGGCATACTGAAATCAACAGAACCAGTAAAAATAAAATTAAATCCATCAAAACCTCTCCCTAGAGTTCCACAAAAATCTACTAATGCTGGAAGCAGGGCAGGGAATCAAACCTGTAATTCAGTTTCTAATACAGCAAGGAATAATAATACCGGGTCTATATGACGCTATCGAATGGATTAAATAGCGAATGCTATTTAGTCGATTTGATACTGTCGAAATGGCAAAATAGCGAAGTCACGGAACATCAAATTTTTTCCCAGGGAAAAAATTTGGTGGGCCGTCTTCAGGACTTTGCCATTTCCTCCACTATGGTGCAATCTTGGAGTTGGTATATCTAAGTAGGGGGTGTGGGGGGCACAGCCTCCCACATGGGGGTGTAGGGGTGAAGCCCCCATTTAAATTTGTATTTAAGTTTTTTTTTTTTTTTTACGGAGCAGCAAATTTTTTCCCTGGGAAAAAATTTGCTGTTCCATTTGTTCGATATTTTGTTGTTTCGATATTATCAGTAAGATGAAATAGCGTTCACTATTTATATTGTACGATAATATGATATAGACACATAACACCAGCTAAAAGCCCTAGTAATACTTCAATTTTTCCAGTGAAAAAGCCAGAGAAGGATACTTACAGATTTGTACAAGACTTAAGGGCTGTACATAATGCAGTACTACCTACTTTTCCTGTTGTTCCAAATCCAGCAACAATACTGAGTTGCATGCCACCTATAGCTAGTTACTTTTCAGTAACAGATTTATGTTCAGCATTCTTTTCTCTACCTATCCATTCTGAAAGTCAGTTTCTCTTTACTTTTATTTATAAGGGACAGTAGTATACATGGACATGGTTGCCACAAGGATACACTGAATCTCTTTCATTATTTTCTAAAATTCTAAAAAAAAAATATTTAAAGGATGTGACATTTCCATGTGGGTCTGTGTTAGTGCAATATGTAAATAATTTACTAACAGCATCTGATTCTTTTCAGCAGTGTTAGCAGGATACCCTACGTATTTTAACTATCCTTGCAGGAAAAGGACACAAAGTGTCAACAGTAAAATTTCAGCTATGGTTACCTCTGATACGTTATCTTGGCCATTTAATATCTCAGAGTAGGATCTTATAGTAGCTATCCCTTACTCTGAATCATCTTTATTACTTAAAATGAAACTCAGCCCCTCTTGACTGCACATGTAATTAAATATGAATGTGCATTTTTTTCTTTTCCTGATCCATCTGTTTTTTTGATACGCTGTTCTGTTTTAAATCCTGCATCTTTGTTTCTATTGTGGAAGATGGTAAACAGCATGATTGTGTGTATGACTAATTATCTGCCTTCTTCTATAAAGGACTCTCCTGTACACAATGCCAGATTAAATTTGTGAATGGTGCCTGATCAAGACAAAGATTTGGTTGCAAAAATAATATTTTGTTTTAACAAAGAAAAAAAATGTTTTTTTGTTTTTTTTTTTGTTTTTTTTTTTTTGCTGTTAAAATTTTTCATTGAGTGCCCATCAAAAAGGGCATAGATAATTTGGCAGATTATGCCACCAAGCAGATTACAGAAGTAATAATTCTTATGCAATGCTATTGTAAAACTCTAATGATGATGACGTCTGATTTTAATAAACTGTCAGTTTTCAAGCTGAAGCATCACAGGGAGAAGTTCAGAAGTGGCTCAAAGATGGATATATTAAATCCTCTGATGGTGTATGGCAACATCCAGACAGCCAGATGGTGACGCCTGCCTCCTTGTTACCTTACCTGGTAAGGGCATATCTTTTACTAGCCCATGCAGGTAAAACAGCTTTATTTAATCAAATTACCAAAAGTTAGCATACCACTCATGTCTCCTCTTTGATACTTCAGTATGTTAATAGCTGTGCGGTTGTTTAGAATACAGCATCAGCTAACACCACCTTCTGGACTTTTTGTTAATGTACAGCTGGACTTTGTCCAGATGACTATAATACATAATTTACAAAATATCTTGGTAGTGATTTGTATGTTTTTGTAAAAGCTCACTTATGTCACAAAGCAAATTCTGTAATTTTGGTGTACCTTGTGCTGCCAACAGTGACCAAGAAACACATTTTAATTCCCTGACCATGGAGCTATGGAAATTTCTTTAAGCTGAGTCTTCACTGCCCCAGCCATCTGCAATCATCTGGACTAGTAGAGAGGGTTAATAGGACCCTTTAATTTTTTTCCAAAGATTTCTACTAAGCAGAACTGAAATGGTCAGAGACACTTTGAATTCTACAAGGAAACTGACACCCTATGAGATATTAGTGGGAAGACCCATAGCTCTTCCATTTGCTCCCCCTGTGTCAAATGAAAAGATCAACTCTAATGGATAATAAAAAGAAAATATTAATTTCTTACAGCAGTATCTCTTCCTCTACCACCTGACCAGCCCTGCCACCAACTGCAGCTGGGTGACTGGGTTTATGTGGAAACCTTCCAAAAAAAAGAACTGATAGAGCCTGAGGTAAAAAGCTCTTTACCTTGTACTCCTCACTACCCTGACTGCAATCCACTGTGCAAGACAACCAACCTGAGCTCACTCATCCAACTGTAAGAAGACCTATCATGTAGGAGCTCCAGGCAAATCATCATTGATGGCGAAAGAAGATCAAAGTGTGAAGGACGAATCATCTGCCAGTGAAACGTATAAGGAGGAAATTCAATTAAATCAGCACCTCATGATGAATCCCATGACAGCTGGTACTTTTGCTCTGTTTTTGTTGCTGTTTCTGTTAATAATCTGGTTGAGAGAAAATAGTTTCCTGTTTGTTCTTCGACAGTACGCTGTGGACACTAATCTAACCTGGTATAATCTGGCTAATTTTTAAAGGTTGTTTGTCTTCAGCTTACCACTACAAATCGTGGGCACACATGTTATGCCGGAAATGGGACTGTGCCAGTGGGAATCAGCAAATACAATGACACTAGATATGAAAGTGTGTTGAACTCCTTACAGTTAAGATGCTATGACTGGGGGCATGGCATGGGCACAATAGAGGATCATTGCTACATTTGCGGTGATCATGCCTACCCCTGATTATCCACAAACTGGTCAGGGTGTTGTTTTGTGGGCTATATTACTCCTGCTATTCAACATTTAGAGAACCCTCCAGCAGATAAACTGAGATATAAGCAGGCAATCCACTGGGTGGAGCAAGTATTTTCAATTTTTAATCCTGGGTATGGAGTGTAAAGGACAATGCTTGAAATCACCATGTTTGCTCAAATTCTACAAGAGGTGATCAATGAAACTTCACATCACATTAGGATGGCAAATCAAGAAATGACTGAAATGCAAAATGTGGTGTTGCAAAATCGAATGGCACTTCATATAATGCTTGCTGCAAAAAGGGGGTCATGTGCCCTCATCGGGAGTTGTTGTTCATATATTAGTCACTATCATGATGAACAAGAAAAACTGGCAAATTTCATGGAACAAAGGGCCAAAGATTTGGACAGCACATCAAAACAATGGACACGTTTTGGATGGTTGGGCAGTATTTTTGGTAACTTGGGAACTAGCATGATCCAGGGTATTGTCATTGTACTTTTATTATATTTGTGATCATTTTGGTATTTTTTATTCTAAAGGCTGTGATTACAAGTTGTTTAACCTCACCTGCACATGAAATGGAAGTGCATGTACCAATGAATGACAATTCTAGTATAACAGAAGATGACTATTATGATGCAGAGGCATACTTTATCAAGTTAAGAAAATGAAAAATATAATTACATGTATGATATGACACTGATATTATCAGAGGGAGGAAACTATTATGGGACAAGATCAGCTTATTAAAATGTATATTAATTTCAGTTCATTAATGATGCTATAATATGATTGCTAAAAAGCAAATACAGTTTGTTTGCAAGGCTGGGAAAAATACAGCTTCATAAGCTAAAGTTATTACTGTGTCTTCCTAACTGCATTCTTTTAATATGTAATAAGGAAAAAGTATGTGTTGCATGAAGTCGAGGCATGTTAGTTACTACAAAATGAATTTGTTAGCCTGACTTCTCCAGGCTAGGAGTGTGTTGTTGCTAGGGAAGGTTTGAAACATCCAAGGTCTTAAAAGTCCCATTGAAAGCAGGTAGATCATGTATAGAAAGGTGTTCACATGAAGTCCGAGATGAAAATCATGAGGGATGAGGAGATTTGCAAAGTTTTGTATTAGTTAGAGTCACTGAAATGTAATAAAATTGCATGACCAGTTTTGATAAGAAAAATGTATAAAAGATGTAGTTTGTCCCTCTTCAGTGAGACTGATTTATCAATGGCTATGAGGATTGTTTCCCAGCGCATCCTGAAGTGTTGTTCCTGACTAAAGAGGCATATATAAGGTAAATTCTTAATGTTATTTATTTATGACTATAACAAAGGCAAGGCTGTCCCATGAGTAGAATATTGTTTGCATTGGTAATAAACATGATAGTAAGTGAAGTAGCTTATAAAATTAAAGATGTGTGGTATGTGATACAAAAGAAGCTGGTGATTCCAATAGTCTTGATATATGCAGATGGATATAGTTGTTGTAGCTAAGAATAAAAAATGGATAAGGGCTATATTAGTTTATCTGAATAGATGTTTAAAGGAAATGGGTATGATCTAGAATAATAAAGATAAAATTAAGGGTTTGGTTGATATGATAAAAACTGGATGTGTGTATTTTTCTATGAATAAGGTGTCTTTCTTAGGAGGAAGAAAATTTGGAAAACAATTATGAGGGAATGGAAGATTTGATAAAAGAAATTAAAGAAATATGTTTTTTGTGGAGGATGCACAGATTAGCACACAGGAAAAGGGTTTTATCTGGTGAATTTGTTATTCATGGGAAAAGTACCATATATGTCAAATATATATATATATATATATATATATATATATATATGATCCAAATAAAATAAGAAAAGTGAGTTCTGTATTTAGTGTTTTCTTTCATGCGGGGTTAAAAGAAGATAATGAGAATTTAATGGAGACAACAAGTTCAAAACATTCTGTGAGATGATGAGAATAAGAAAAGATAAAATATGGAAATGAATTAAAAAGTATCAAGAAGAATACTGCCATGGAAAATACAAATTGATGATACAGAGAAAGACTGAATTTTGTTGTTGCAATAATGTAATGAAACAATATTATTATGTAAATCCATAGGGAAATTTACCAGAAGAAGTGATTAAAGCCATTAAGGTAAAGAAAAAGTGGTGTAACACGATAGTAGAGTGCCAGGGTTTCCCATAGAGACTGTAATACATTAGTTGATAGTAAACAGGAATATGCCGTATAAAAAGAAAGCAAAAAAGTGTGTTTATTTTGTGAAGAGGAAGACACAACAGAGCATATTTTATTTGTGTATTTATTTATTTATTGAAATGTAAAATAGTGCTGAAATTCTGGAAAAAGTTGTGTGAAGAATTTTTTTGAGGATATTAATGACATAAACAATATAGATATATATATGATTGTATATGGATATTATAAGAATACAAAAAAAGAATACATGAGAAGGGTAGATAATTTCGTGTAATATGGGTTATTTGGAATGAAAGACTGAATTCTGTTTAATGGGAAATGGAGTTTGGCAGATATATTCTGAAAAATAAGATTATGGTTATGGAAGAAGGAATGGGATCAATTATGGAAGAATAAAAATGAGAATGTTATAAGAAAAAAATGATAAATAGTATAAAATAGAACTGTGTGTGTGTGTGTGTGTGTGTGTGTGTGTGTGTGTGTGTGTGTGTGTGTGTGTGTGTGTGTGTGTATATATATATATATATATATATATATATATATGTGTGTGTGTGTGTGTGTGTGTGTGTGTGTGTGTGTGTGTGTGTGTGCTTGTAAATATATACATTCTGTAAATATATAAATAATTTTTTTTATGTTGTGTTAAATAAAGGATCCCCTACTCTTTTAAAATAGCAGTTGTGGGATATTTTACATCCACCAGAGCTACCATCAATTCAAGCTGAGTTTAATGTCATCCAAAGACCAACACACTCAGGAGTGAAGCACCCTACTTATATGACACTGTAAAGTCAGCAATCCATCTATCTGTGGGAATAGAACACATAGCCTTCTGTATCAAATGCAGCCGTGCTACCTGTTGTCATCCAAAGACCAACACACTCAGGAGTGAAGTACCCTACTTATATGACACTGTAAAGTCAGCAATCCATCTATCTGTGGGAATAGAACGCATAGCCTTCTGCATCAAACGCAACCACGCTACCTGTTGTGCCACTGACACTGCACACTTCTAGTCTGTTTGGATGTGTGGAACCATAATAAATTAGGACAAGCTCTTAGAAGAATAGGGATGTTCCATTATCTTATTGGCATCCTGAGGAATCTATACACAGAGCAATATGGAAAAACTGACTTTTTCAACACTGGAGAAAATGAGTACTATACAGCTGCATATTGCCACCTTACATATTTAATGTATATCCTGAATATGTGTAATGCTAGATTACAAAAATCAGATGCAGCAATTAAAATTGCTGGGAAAATATTAACAACTTCAGATTTGCAATTATACCACTCTAATAGTTGAAAATAAGGAAGAGGTGAAGATTCAAGTGATGAAGGTGAAAGCAGAAAGTGGAAAATTTGGTTTGTTGCTCAGCATAAAATATCTAAATTTATGACATCTACTCCTTTGATTTCTTTGCAAATATATGAAGGAAGAAGTGGAGGTAATGACAGATTTTATTTTCCTGTGCTTAATGTTCTCTGCAGATGTTGACTGCAGCCATAAACACTTGCTTTTTGGAAACTATGACAATCTGGATACGATTTTGAAGTATAATTTTGTCTTTAAAGATCTATGTTTTTAAAGTTCTTATTTTCCCAGTTATAAAATACTGTTGTGAAAGCTGGACAATAAGTAAAGATTTGCACCTGAAAACTGAAGATATTGAACCATCGTGTTTAAGAAATCTTTCTGAGAATTCTGTTTTCTGCAACATAATCAAATCAACAGATGCTTAAGAAAAAAATGGACTGTTCACTTGAAGGCCTGTTAACTACAGATACCATTTTCAATGACATGAATTAATCCAGAATAACAGAGGGCCTATTCATAGACATGACTAGATCATTTGAAATAGTAAACCATAAACTTTTCCTCCACAAATACAGAAAATTCAACATTGGCTTCACTACAATAACTTCTTTTGAAAGCCATTTGAAAAAGAAATCATTTCAAGAGCACTCAGGGGACTCCTTTTCTAGTATATACACATTTAACACTGTAGTATCCCAAGGTCCTGTCATCGTCCTCTTCCTGTTTTCCCTTTTCAGTAATGGCCTGACATTCAACCTCAAGCACATTAACACAGTAATGTATATAGATAATCTTTTTTTCTGGAATGTAGTGCATGCATCTCAACCCTGCACTCTACTCCAGGAATTACAAAGTAGCTTCACTAATTTATACCAGTGGACACAAAATAATATGCCTCCTACCAATCTAACTAAATCCAATACCATGCTGTTTGGATTTCTACAACAATTATCAAAATATTGCTCAGCAGATATTTATGACTTTATGGTGGACAACTTGTCTGGTGTGAGTGAACAAAAATAATTGTGACTGGCTCTAGCTCCCAACCAATTTTTCAGTATTGACAACATTATAAACAAAACTTTTCACAAATTAAAATTCTGCTACAAGATATTAAATCTTCTTTCTCTATCCATGCATCATGTCCTTATTAGAAACATCATTATCCTCAAAGTAGAACACTGACACGCTATAATAACCTCATACTCTACCACCAAAAGGTAAAAAAATTTGAAGAGCTATAAACAAAATTTGCTGATTTGTCCTGCTAACAGACCTACAAACTCAGCACTGCCTACTCCTGCAATGCTTCATTTGGCTTCCTGTTAATAAAAGAGCCACCCACTTGATTAGTGATCAAATATAATGAAAATGGGAGAGTGCCCACCCTTGACTGCCAAATTGCAAATCAAATCACGAAGATATTCCCTAAAAGATATTCAAGCAGAGGTCCTATCCCTCGTCAGACACACTACAAACTTAAATAGAGGAAACGGCATTTCCCATGTGAAAGAAGAGAAAAGATCCTCTACATTTTTTATTGCAAAACCAAACTTAAGGAGTATTTAGTGAAAGAATCTGAATGCTGCTGATAGAAATGGTTGTATATCATGCACTAATTAATTGCTGTTATGCTTGTGTTGTACTTACTGTAACAATGTTGAATACAACACTAACTGTAAATCTATAAAATTATTTAAATTCTCTCTTTTTCTTTTTCTTTCACCTAAACTACCCCTAGTTCATGTCAAATGCATATGTCCTCTCTTAAAATTAATGTACAAAAAGTCTGTCTACAATAGGTCTTTACATACAACCTGGAAATAACATAAATGCAGCCTAAAAGTTACTTTCTTGGGTTTCAACTAGCATCCAACAAGAGACCATGATACTAGATGACCTGAATATCTACTGGCAACTCATAAATACTGACAACCTTATTAATGCCAGAAAAATATATGAGTTTGCTCAGCTAATCTCCCCACCTAACAGCTATAATAAAACCACTAATAAATGACTGGTTTCTCACAAATACCTCAAAAAATCTTCTGGCTCCCTCTCAAAAACTTTATCAGCCAGATTCTGTAAAGTTCAAAGAAAGTATTTGTAAATAGCACAGCGTGCCAAAGGAAGACTCCGGAGCACCTGCTGCAGATGTGATTCCAGAAGACACTCTGAAGATACACTGACTACTTGAGTATTCCGTGTAGGATAATTTGGGATACTGCACATGCCAGTATGATTCCAAAACATATTGTGTGCACACAACGCAAATCAAATATGCCAAACAGCTACTCCGATTCCACTTCCAAAATTGTCAGTGAATACAGTACGGACCACAAGGATTTCAGGAAAATACTATAGATTACAGCAAAATCTGCAGCAAAACTGAACAAAAAATATAACAATGCAACCTGCTGTTAATATACTGCAACAAGCGGCAGTGATGCAAGCCATAAATAAGGATGTGGCTGTGCAAACTAGAAGGCAGCCAGCTAGAGTCAGAGCAAGGCTGCAACTAAACTAGTTGTCAGACCAGCAAATAATTGACAGATACCATCTAGACAGATAAGTGGTGCAAACTGTCTGTAACATGTGTGCCCCTCACATGTCTGTGGAGACCCTGCAAGGAAACCCCACCCCCCCTTGAAGCCAAAGTATGTTTCAGCCTGGGTATACTCACATCTAGCACATTCCAGAGACATATGGGGGATGATGTCGGAGTATCACAGACAGCTGCCAGCTGTTTTCTGGCCAAATTCCTGGCAGCAATGTGCAGCAAGGTGGATGACTACCTACACATCCCATCCACACCCATGGAGCAGAGAACTGTAATGCACCAGTTCTACAATATCGCAAACACCCCCATGTACTCAGTGCAATACAGTGTAAACACATACCTATCAAGACACCAGCATATCCAGAAGCAGACTGATACATAAACAGAAAGGGATGGCCATCCATCAACTGCCAAGTTGTATGTGCAGCAAATGGCAGCATAACACACATCATAGCAACACAAACTGGAAGGGTCCATGATGCTGCCATTTGGAGGGAAAGTGGACTTGGACTTGGGTAGCATTCCAGCAAGGTGAAATTCTGGAGGGACTGCTACTGGATAAGTACAGGAACACAGCTACAATATAACTGAAGGATCCGCTGTCAACAATACCCAGTCTGAATAAAAGTGTTTTAACTCCACCAATAGGTGACTATGGTTATCCTCTTGAGCCATGGCTAGTGAACCCACACCAAGATCCATCCAACCCTGCACAGGAGGCGTACAACAGAGCACACACAACAACCAGAAACACCATTGAACATGTGTTTAGTGTACTGAAAGCTAGGTTCAGATGTCTTGACACATCCACTGGTGCACTGCAATACAAACCAGAGAAGGCAGCACAGATGATAATGGTGTGTGCCATGTAACACAACATGGTAACCACAGCACATGCCATTCTTCCAGCTGCAGGTGTAGGTGAACTACCACAAGAACCCCAGATGTCTGAAGATGACATCCTGCAGGTATCAGGGGAGGAGCAGGAGGACATAGGGGGCATAAGACACAGGTATAGGTAATACAGGGTGTGACCACAACTGCAGGCTCAGACAACATGGCAGTGTCTGACTCACAACTTTGAGTCATAACAAGCCACACATACATGAGTACACAGATTAAATGCTGATGTTCAGGTGTGGCCCCACAACAGCAACACACATTGCATCTAATGGAAAGTAGTCAGTAGATGTACACACAGACCATCACACATAACATGAACATCAGTTCAGCACACAACCAACACAGGTATGAATACACAATCATTATGTCTTATCACTGCATGCTCAACAATAAGAAACACACTTCATTGCTACACTTACATATCTATACAATACCATAACACTAAAAAAGTGAAGTCATGCATGACATCATGCAGACATTTTTATTTCACAAACACATATCACAGCACACTGATACTGAAATAATATGATTCAACTATGTGTACTATACTGCTGGACACAGTCTAATGCAGTCTTGGTTGACCTCACTGACTTCCTACACAATGTTTCACCCTTTCATGATCATGCACAGACATATCCTACTCTGTTTGCTCCACAAAAGAGATGGATGGGGGTACAACATTATGATCAGATGAAGAAGCATGACTTTGAGTTGAAGGCTTTGTGAATGGTGGAAGCTCAGCAGATGTACCAGCAGTTTGACATTTGATTTTATTTATTTTATTTTACATTTGATTACCGGGTAAGTGTCTGGCTGGGCTGGAAGCCCATTTTCAACAGAGACCCAGGGAGAGAAGCTCCAAACAAGAAGTATTCAGTTTGCATACAATAATACAACAAACTCAAGCTTCAAAGCAAATAGCAAAAATTAGACAGTGGTAACACAAACCAACTAATAGGAAATTGGTGTTATATTGGTCACCTCAGGCTTTGTGCCCATTGAATGGTGCACCGCAACAGTTATCCCACTCCACAAAGGGGGGGGGGACACAACAGACCCCAGGAACTACTGCCCCATTAGTCTGACGAGCCTCGTCTGCAAGGCCATGGAACGTATCATCATGGAACTTATAAACAAAGACATTGGAGATCTCCAAACCCTGGACCCCACACAGTTTGGGTTTGTAAAAGGCAGATCATGTCTCCTAAACCTGATAGACTTCTTTGAAGTAGTCACCAAGGCCATAGATGAGGGTAAGGTGGTTCACACAGCCTATCTAGATCTCTCCAAGGCATTCAACACCATCCCCCACTCTGGAATTATAGATAAACTCACTAAACTAGGTATAAATCCCTATGTCACAAGATGGGTTGCCAACTGTCTTACTGAAAGAACCCACACTGTGAAAGTAGCAGACTCCAAATCAGACTTCAGACCAGTAACAAGTGGAGTACCACAGGGTTCAGTCCTGGGTCCTCTCCTGTTTGGTATCTACTTCTCTGAAGTACAGGCTAACACAGAAGGTCTTTGGCTAACTAAATTCACATATGACTGCAAACTAGGAGCCATAATTGAAACTCCTAATGATGTGGACATCCTACAAAAGGGCCTCACTGAGACAGATGCTTGGTGTCAAAGACATGGTCTCAAGCTCAATGCCAAAAAGTGCACTGTCATCCCCTTTGGTAAAAATTCTGTACCCATGAACTACCACATATGTGGTAGTCTACTTAACACCGAAAGTGTAATAAGAGACCTTGGGACACAGGTGGACAGTAGTCTCTCCTTTGATAATCACATCGCCAAAGTGGTCAGGAAATCCTTCTACGTGGCACACCTCATCACAAAAGGTTTCTCATCCAGAAAAAAAGAGGTCATTGTTCCCCTCTACTCATCACTCATTAGACCCATTATAGAGTACAACGCCCCTTTTGGTATGTACCTCACAAGACATCTACAACAACTGGAAAGGCTGCAAAAATACCTCACAAAGAGGATTACTGGCCTCAAACAGATGCCATACGCAGACCGTCTAAAAAAACTCCAGCTTTACTCCGTCGCATATCGCCTACTCAGAGGTGATCTCTGCCTAACATACAAAGCTATGTCAAACCCAGAGCTGTTGGACATGCTCTACTTAAAGAAATCCCAATCCCTCTGAGCTACACGCTCTAGGGACCTAAACCTTGTCACCACAATAAACAGAACATGCTGGAGGGATAGAATCCTGTCCCAGAGACTTCCTATACTCTGGAACAGACTACCTATATATGTCAAAAAGAGCTCCTCATTAGCACTCTTCAAGAAAAATCTTGATGATTGGATGGGTAATAGGAAATTCACCCCGGGGATCACTTCTGTGGTTCTGCTTGACAGGGGCACAGGAAAATAATTTTCTTGGGTGGCGAAAGCCAGGGTACATTTTTGGCTAGGCTTGTATAGGCCCTAGGGCCAATAGCCTAGTACCTACCTATGAACCTATGAACCTATAAGAGTTCTGTAATTATATGGATATTGAATGGAGTTAGACACAAGTTACTTTACAGCAGAAATAGTTTAGAGTAAACATAAGTTTGATGGACTGAACTAGTAGGCATTTTTAATGGTGGACCCAGATTCTGAGGCATGCAGAATAAAGTAGGAGGTTAGTCAGGGTTAGAGCAAGGACAGAGCCAGTGTTTGGTCAGATGTTCTCTGAGGCTTTGTTTGAATTTGTAGGCTACATCTAGATTGAGGATGTGCTGATGTTATAGGTTCCAAGACTTGGATATTTTGTTGGAATAGAGTGAGTTTCGGAAACTGTTTAGGGATTTGGTAACTTTTAGCAGAAGTTTCTCAGAGGATCAAAGGTCTCTGATGTTATTGTTAACTTGAACCAGGTCTTTTAGGTCAGGACAGTTATCTGGTTTGGTTAGGATAGTATGGGCAATGGTGAGTTGGTTGAATTGAAGAAGATTGGGTAACTCCAGCCAGTTGAGTTTTTTTAGAGCAAGGCAGTGATGGTCCCTATAGGGAATGCCTGCTGCAAATTTGGTTATTTTATTATAGCATGACTCAAGGAGAGTTAGATCAGTCTTGCGTAGATTAGTGAAGATTTTTGAGGAGTAGAGGAGGGTGGAGAGAAGAAATGACCAGGCAGAGGTTTGTCTGGAGGTTTTGGTAAGATAGGGTTTAGCTCTATAGAGCTGACCTAATTTTATATGGACTTTTTTTTATACTCATTGCTATGTGTTTGTCAAGTTTTAGTTGATTATCTATTATGACACCAAGGAGTTTGGTCTGTTCTATGGATTCGATTACAGTTTGGTTGGAGGAATAGATGGTGAGTGGGAGCTTACTGTTAGTGGACCTGTTTTTTGTGAAGACCATGAGTTTTGTTTTGCTTGGGTTGAGGATGAGATTGTTTTCAGCTAGGTAGGTTTCTATGTCTAGAAGGGATTTTGTGTTTAGTCCTGAAGTTCAGGGATTGCGGGAGCAGAGCAGATGAGGTTGGCACCATCTGCATATTGGGCTACGGTGGCATGCTTAGTGGCAGAGTGGAGGTCATTAGTGAAAATGGTGACAAGAAGGGTTCCTAAAATGAAGCCTTGTGGAACTCCTACAGAGATAGGTTGAAGGGGTGAGAGGGTGTTGTTCCACTTGGGGGCTTGTTGCCTATTGGATAAGTAACTGTGAAACCAGTAAAGGGGTGAAGAGCTTAAGTTGTATGAGCCAAGTTTGTTTAGAAGGTTTGATCTTAGACAGTGTCAAATGCTTTTGACATGTCTAGAAAGACTGAGGAGACCAAGAGGCCTTCACTTTTAAGGAGATTTACATTGTTTGTGAACCTGACCAGAGCTGTAGAGGTGCTGTATCTAGGTCTGAATCCATGCTGAGAGTTTGATAGTATGTTGTTGGAGAGTAGGTAATCAAGTAGTTGACATTGACGGTGGATACATTTTTCCAGAATTTTTGCTAGAGGTGAAAGGAGAGCGATGGGACAGTAGTTGGAGAGCTCAGTGGATGGACCACCTTTATGGAGGGTTATAATATGTGAGATTTTCCATATGTTAGGGACTTACATTTCTGTGATGGAGCGATTAATAAAAATGGAGATAGGATATCAGACAGAAGGAGCAGCTAGCTTTAAGAATTCATTTGGGAGAAGGTCGCAAGCAGGTGAGGAGGGTTTAAGATTTGTAAGAAGTGTTTTAATATAGCTAGGCTGGACTAGTGAGAAGGAGAAAGAGCTGGGGGAATTTGAGTGATTAAGGATGGCTAGTGGTACATTGGGATTATTTTGTAAGAGGAATGTAATGGAGTTGATGAAATGTGAGTTGAACTGAGAGGCTAGACAGTCTGAGTTATTTGAGGTAGTTGGTGGTGGGGTGGAAGATTTTCCAGGTTTTAGTAAGTGGTTAATGCTTTGCCAGAATTTTGTGTGGTTATGTGCATGCTTTTGCTGTGAGTTAAAGAAGAAGGATTTTTTGTCTAGTAAAATCTTTTTTGGCTTGATGACAAGTAGTGTTTTTAGTTTGGTGGTAGGTTGACCAGGCTTTATCTCATTGTTTTAGTAATGTTTTGGAGTTTCCTGATAACCATTTTTGCAGGCTGGACCATGGACGGGCATTCCTAATGGCCAATGCTGGTTTTGTGAACAGGTGGCCTGACTCTCACAGGTTGCAATGTTGTGTGCACAGTCATGGAACACAGAATCCTGTTAGTAGTATGACACTGTTGCATTACCATAGATGCTAGGTTTTGCCAATGCAGCCTTAATCTCATCGTGTCTGCACTCTTGTCCTTCATGCATGACACATATCTGGTTTGCCACAAGATCTGTGACACAGGCAAGTGCGTGGATATCTGAATGATGGAGTAGTCGTGCCTGTTCATTGGCCTGCAGTGGGAGGTGCACACTCTCTGACACTTGTCCATGTCAAAAATCTACTTGCCTACATCTGTGGTGATGACCTGTGTCTAGTTGCTGTGTGGATCCACCAGCAACAATGCTTCCATCTGTGGTGTGTTGATCAATGGCCTCACCCTGTTCAACAGCCACTGTGTCATCATCCTCTGAATCTATGGACAATTGGTCCTCCTTATCTGAGGATACATATGGTGCAACATCCGTGTCAACTACACAGATGGAATCACCAAAAATATCAATGTCTTCTGTACCAGGTGCCATACTAACATGCTGAGATACATCATGAGCAAGATGATGGTCACTGGATGGGCTGGTGGATGACAATAACAGTTGATGTGCTGTAAGATACAAAGACACATATCAGGACAATGTGCCTACAGCACATGATGAATATAAAATACAACTGGCATATATATTTCACTGCAATGTTACAAATAACACTGACTTCACTTGCAGTCTAATGTATGTATCTTTCACATTATATAGCTACCTAAAATACATAATCTATTAACATGGCCAGCATGCAGGACATATGTGATATATTAAAACATATCAACATACCTAGCAAACACTTGTGTGATATTGTTGATCCACTGTGCTGAACTTCAACTAGTGTAGGAGAAAAAAACTTGCAGATTGCATCATTCCCAACATGTACCAGGAGAACACAATTAAAAAAGACTGAATGTGTGACATACACATACACCTACTACTCGAACATGCACTTGAGGACTCCTGCTGTGTAGAGATCATGGTTTTTACTGTGGATCCTGCAGTGGGAAAGCAAACATAAAGATAGCACAGTCATATAGTTCTCAAACTAATACTGACAACATCACATATACAATACAGTAATCTGCTCCCCAAGTACTCATGTGATGTATGTCGCAACTGTACACCAGAAGGGCCTGTAATGACAAATATTGACAAAGATTTCAGTCATTGCTTGTGCTAAACATTTTTGAAAGCTCTGACAATGTCATTGTAACATACCTGGTCTTTTTTCACTTCATATTGCCTGGCTTGCCCCTCCACTTGATGTACCTGTGCTATTCAAGGTCATGGAAACAACGATGTAACAGAAACAGCAGTACCATTACATGAGGTGGGGGTACCAACAAGGTAACATGCACAGCAACAGTATAGAAACATTCACCTGCTGTTCTCTGCTGTAGGCCCAAAGTAGATAGACCTGTGAATTTTAGTGCAATAAGCATTATAACTGCAGTTTGCACTGCTGTGTCTATAACTCATGTCTACCAATACATGTAATTATACTTACATTCGTCATCCTCACTCTGTGTGGAAGTTTGTTCATGGCTCAACTCTGCTGCTGTAAATCAAACACAGGAATGCATGAATGTGCATGCTTAAGTAATATGCAGTGATTGTCAAAATAATCATCCCTGTACTGAACATGGATGCATACATGTCCGTCCTGGAAAACCTGCTTCAATCTCACCACCAGGGATTTGTTGCTCCCCTCTTGCTCTATGCAGTGAGGCCAAAAAGGTTGTGATGCCATCAGGGAGGTCAGTTGTTGTCCACCACTGGTGGCATCCCTCAACCTCTCATAACATGTGACTTTGTTGGCTGCATGGGAGATCATGTGCAAGCAGCGATGTCTACAGGCCTAATGGGAGTGTTTATGGCCTCCAACAGCATTGATCATGTTGGTAAGGTCCATTCATATTTAATTTCTCCATACAGTATCCCCTGAACAGCCTAGGAGTCTCCTTCAATGTTGGTGTAGAGCATCAGTTATGATGTAATTTTTCTGAGGGGAAAGTTGTCACCCCTAGGATGGTGGGTCATCTGGATAACATTGATAAATACATGATAAGACTCATGGATGAACACAGTTGTGCATTTGAGACAATGAACAACATAAGACAAAATAAACCATATGTATGCCTGTGCAATGCAAACATCTGTATAACATTATCTGAGAGAAATACTGACATGACACATGAAAAGTACCAACCATGGCATCATACAACATCTGTAAAAAAAAGCATATCTTGGAATATCTGTAGACTTTATGACTGGGAGCAGAACCCCTGATGTTACATATCTGCTGAATACCGTTTCAAAGACAACAGCATCATGCCACCACAGTCTGTGTGTATTTCACATTACAATACTAAATCACTTGACAATTAAATAATTTATGGAAAGTGGTAGCATACCTTTTGATCCATAGGTAGTACAGATCTGTGGTAAATTGGCACAGTACTGATAACACCTTTGTTACAAAACATCATTGAAAAAATATCTGTAACAGCATAACAATATGGTATAACACTGTTTTAGAAGTCATGATTTAATAAATATCCATAATATCATCACATACTAAATATGGATATTGGCATAACCCGTAGGTTTCTGTAAGCAGACCACAAAGTGCAAGGACGTACCAGTAAAAACTGAGGATGATCCAAAAATCCTCCTCCATATACTATTATCATTTGCCTTGGAAGTCTATCTATGCAGCTGCATATGGGACTGAACTAAACAATTTAGAAGAGGAACATCTGTATGCATACATTTTTAGACAGCTGTGCACCAGGAAATTATGACAACCTCTGTAAAACTTAACATATGGTTTAAAAATGACTTTAAACATGTACCTTTGGAAATAATTAACTTTAACAGATGTACTAATTATCACTACAGCAATTCTACCAGTTGCACATGTACCTCACACTCAGACTCAAAAAGCAAAGTGCAGCTTGTGTGTGCACACAGCTTTAAGTACCATTTGCACCATACATAATTAAGAGGTTAATTAAAATTCAAATGTATGGAAACCCGTTCATGCATCTTCACATAAAAGGCTGATCTGTGCCACAAAAAAAAAAAAAAAAAACAGGTGCCCTGCGTAAACACCCAATAGGTATTGACAAATGGTACAATGTGTAGCACGTGACCATTATCTTCCAATAATCTTACAACATGGCATCAGCTCCACTGTCAAATGTTGATTTTGATACGTTTACTGATCAGACCATTTCTAACTGTGAGCTGAGTGGTACCTCAATGGGTATGTGATTCTGTTTTTAAGATTTGAAAGACTGCAAATCATGATGGGGACTTCGAGGAGGCTGCGACATGTCCAGGAACCCAACTGGACTGAGGAGGAGATGACCTAGATGTTGATGGTCTACACTAGATTGGAGCAGAGAATGAGAGTTATGTCATGAACTTCATTATGATTGATGTGTGGAATTAGATAACAAGGGAACATTGACGGAGTATGGGATCTTCCATAATGGAGTACAAGTTCTTCACCGCTATGATGACCTGCATCAGAAGGAGCAGCCGGGGTTCAAAAGAGGGTCAACAAGGTGCAGAGGCAGCCCGTAGATCCCTACAGCGAGTACCAATATTCTACTTATTCCTTATCCTTCAGATATTACAGATATTTACTTGACACACACATATCATGTACATTTTGTTATAAACACATGTTGTATGAATTAGCTTGTGGGGATAATCCATTGGACTCTGTACTTATTGTCCTCTTGACTATGGGTTGGATACTTGTGTTTATATTTTATCTAATAATTAATTAATAACAGTGACTATGACCTTTGAAGGTGAACACTTGTTACACAACATTTAAATACATAATTTCACATAGCCACTGTCCTTGTGTATCACTGACACCTATAGTGCCTAGGCCGCAGATGGCAGTGCATTTCGTAGTTTTCCATTATAGTCCCACTATTTGACCTATATATATGTATATATATATATATATATATATATATAAATATATATATATATATATATATATATATATATATATAATATATATATATATATATACATATATATATATATATATATATATATATATGTATATATAAAATATAAATGTATATATAAAATATATATATGTATATATATATATATATATATATATATATATATATATATATATATATATCATACAGATGTTTTTATAACCATGCTGTAACTGCTGTGGGACTTAGCTTGTGCAGATAATTCAGTGGACTTTGGAATTAGTGCCATCTTGACTGTGGGTTTGATTCCTATATCGTTAACTTATTGAATAATTAAAAATTAAAAAAAACATAACTATGCCCTTTGAAAATGAACATATGTTTGCAACATATAATGACATAATTTTACACAGTCACTGTCCTCATGCATCACTAATGCCTGTAGCACCTAGGCCACAGATGACTATGCATTTTGTACTTTTCCATTATAATCTCACTGTATCACCTTTTGGACTGTTACAAGGTGGCAGACATACAAGTATATAACTTACTTACATCATTCTTCCTACACAAGTCCACAGACACATTTAATTAATGTACAAGTTGTCCATAACATTGGGTAAACATGTTTGGTTACATGTGTGTTGCTAGCTGTTATGTCCTCACTATGAGAAGTGTAAAAATTGTATGCATTTTCTGTATTCTGCCATTCATTGTACGATTTCTAATAATCAGCTGTAGTAGCTGTTGTCTACAATGAAAACCTACTGCAATTTAGCTCGACCTGTAAAACAACTATAGTATGCCCATATTTTGGTATGTTGTTATCTTGTGCATGATAATGACACAGTGCTCTAAGTTTTCTAGGAATAATGCAGTAATCTGTAATGGCCTAACAACATCAGTTGTTGAACAAAGGTGCTTAAAGAGCAGTACCTATTTGTTGATGAGCAAGATGTGCTGAGTGTTGGCTCATCTTGTAAGGATGCAGGCCAGCATATCTACATTTTGTGCACTGTGTGTTCAAGTCTTGAAAGGAGATACATATATCTTAAACTGTTATACTGATGTCATATACCCATAGAATTATTTTTGCAAAGCATTTTACATTTATTAATATTAATTTATAATTTGAGAGTTTCTGGAAATAATGCAGTTATTCATCAAATTATTACTGATATATCAGTAATCCATAACATTACATTAACATTAGCTATTTAAAAGCGGTGCCAGTCCATCTTGATAAATCCTGTTATATGTCTGAAGAATTTATTAGGTTAATATTGTTTTCTGTTTACAATGCCTTAAAACACTGCTTTGTCATGAAATACTGAAGTCAATTGTACAACAATCTCCAACTGCAATTTTGAGGGACTGTGATGGGCCCTCTAACAATTGCAAAGAAGGCCAGGTGACATGTATGTCTTTAACTAGTGATGTATAGTTTTAAGGAATAATGGTCCTTACACATACCTTTGTGTGTCCATAATGTACAGCAACATGTATGGTTCTCTTCACGCAAGCTGGATGTTACAAGACACTATTAAAATGTGTTAGATAGGCAGATAGGGTTCATGTTTAGAGTCTGGATGTAGGTTGTATCTCCAGGTCCGAATCTCATATTCTCCAGTCTGTGCTCAAAGTTAATTCCTGACAATGTCAGCTGAGTATTGTGATAAACTAAGGTTCTTCAGAATAGCAGTCTACAAAGTTTGTTGTGAAATGTCTTATCCTTGTTATTTAATTAAGAATTTGTATTTGTTTTCTTTTTTTATTTCAGAAGATGGGGACCGCAGTCGAGACAAAGCAATGTGCATCGAGCAGAAGCACAGGCTTGAAGAGCAGCAGAGAGAGAGGTATGTTAAATATTTCATGTATATTATGAACACAGATGCATATTCTACTGTTTTCAGGCCTGTAATTTTCAAAAATACAAGTTTATTAATTAGAATCCAGGAATATCCATCATGCATCTGTAAGGTAAGTGAAATCAGCAAACAGTAGCTGTTATTACTGGTCCCTATCAGACGATCAAAACGCCGTTTCTACGAATACTAAATGATTGACACATATTGCATGAACTACATAAATGCTGAACATCCAAAACAGCAAAATCCGAAATGTCGAAGTGTTTTGGTTGGCCCGTCTAAGGTATAGTTCCGTAAGGTAAGTGTGCGATAGCTATGGACCTTAGGGTAGGGTGCGGGTTAAGGTAAGTGTATAGAAAGGTAATGTATGTAAGATTTAGTGCAGTGTTAGAAGTAGGGTTTTGTTAAATTTATTTATGTGTATTATTTATTTTGTTTGGGTATATCTCCTTAGGGAAAGTGTGCGGTAGTTACAGACCTTAGGGTTAGGGAGGGGTTAAAGATAGTGCATAGATAGTTGTGTATGTAAGGTTTAGTGTAGGGTTAGAAGTTGGGTTTTGGTGCTTTACTTTAGGGTTAGGAGTAGGGTTTGGTTAGTGTATGTATGTGGTTTATTTATTTTCTTTGGGTAGGTAGTATGTAGTGGGTGGTGGGCTTGGCCGACTA
Source organism: Protopterus annectens (assembly GCF_019279795.1). Classification (NCBI taxonomy): domain Eukaryota; kingdom Metazoa; phylum Chordata; order Ceratodontiformes; family Protopteridae; genus Protopterus; species Protopterus annectens. The sequence goes on from NC_056725.1 coordinate 1,910,417,387, forward strand.
TGACCGTTTCTGTTTTAAATTTTGCAGTTTAGTGCATTTGGTCTATTCGCAGTTCAATTAATATGTGTCGCTCTTTTGGTATTCGCTGAAATGGATTTTCATGGAACTAATATAGACCCGTCATTATAATTAAGTTTAAAACTTATAGTGTTGATGAGTTTTGGATTTTTGATCCATTTTGCCAGTGCACCCATCCATCCACAACCCCTTTTTCACAGTTCTGCACATGGGGTTGAGGTGTCACTTCAACAGTGACAATCATCTAGAGCCGAGGTTTACACTGCTGGGTGGCTAGCCCTGCAGTGGTGTTTTTCCCACAACATGCACTTGCACATACACTTGTACCTATGGCCAATTTAGAGTGCCCAATCCACCTACTGCATGTCTTTGGAATGTGGAAGGAAACTGGAGTACCCTACACGAACATACTGAGGACATGCAGACATGCCGACTCCACACAGGAGGCACCCCAGCACACATTTTTATAAATACATCCACAATATAAAGAACAATTTACTGTGTGTGTTTATCACACAGGTTATAAGCTGAATGGTTTACATACAAGTGTAAGTGCTGTGACTATTGCTTATGATGCATGGTTTTGCAGACTTGTATGTCTGTCTGTGTTTTGTGATGTTTGATCTGTTGTGCATAGCCTGCCTCTTCACAGAGTGAATGGGTGTCTGTAGTGGTACTGTTCACACAGCCGTTTGTGGACTGTGTGGTATGCCCTTCAGTTCAGCTTTGGCATTGCATAGTCTCATGCAACATATGTGTGTTTGTAGAAACACTGCTATAGACTGGGTTGACTGACACTTACAGAGGTACCCATTTGATGGCAGCAATTCATAATGAGCACACCCTTCAGGTCAACATTGTTATTGTTTCTGTCCACAAACAATTAAAAAAAGCATTGCTATACCCTAGGTTGACTGAAACTTGAGCAGGTACCTATTTGATAGCAGCAGACATACCTCTCAACCTCGTACTGCAAGAAATTTGGACCAAGCCCAACAAAATGGGGGGGAGCTAGGGCCCAAAAATAGGGACATATTTTAAATATTGGTCCTATAAACTTTGAAAGTTGCTAGAGTAAAAGGGTTTGTTTTAACATACATTTTTGAAGGATTTGAAATTTAAACTTCAAATGTGTGTCATTATTTATTGACTTCAGTTCACAGATCATCCCAGTGATTTGCCAGAAAACCACAAATTTTATGAGGAACAGACCAAAAATATGAGCCAGAAATCTGGACCTTCTACAAAAATCTGGACAGTTGAGAGATATTGCAAGTCATAATCAGCAATCATGTTCCAAAATATTTGTTTTGTAAGCCTTCTGATTCCTGATTGTTTTGGAAGAGAATGCATACGGTTGTACACATACAATACTATTATTAACATATATATTACATTCTGATAAGTCTACAGTTGTTTTGATTAAACATATCACATTGTCTTTAGTGTTGTACTCATCATATTGATGTGCATTCTGCCAAATATCGTGTTGCCTGTCTCAGAAGGTTGTTGTATGTTGCATGGCGCACATTAAGACATTACACTGCCCACAAACATTCAGCTCTCTATGCATTGTGGCAATTAACCTGTTGATAGAGCTGCAACATGCAGCCTGTTAATATTTCTCTTATTGAGATGACTGACAGCCAACATACGCTGTCCAGTGTTCAACACTAACAGTGTCATATGCCTTGGATGTCTGTTTAGCCATATCGGGTATGTGCAACATACAGGTATGTCATTCCACATGGTTTGGCATGACAGTTGTGATGATGTCCCACTCTCATGATATGGTGTTGTGTCATGGTTTGGCAATACTGATGCCATGTGGGATCAGATACAGGTATATCCTGTATATGTGCATTCCTCCTTATCTGACTGCATCAAAGAGCAAGGTAACATTAATCTGTACACAATGTTACAGATTACACAGTCTTTCACAGTACAACATGCTTGTCGTATGTAGCATTTGCACACTCACAATGAGTGGCATTGGTGTACACCTTCTATAAACAGTTGTATACAGAATGATTGCATGGACATACTGACACAGATATGTAGCTTTGACAAGTGAGCACTCAGTGATGTACTGCTGATATGCTGTAATGATGCTCACAGTGGTATCCTCTGCACTGTAATGAACAGTGTGGTTGACATATACATGTTTCTTTATTTGACAATTGCATGACAGTATATATGTATGTAACTAAAATTTTTAACTTGCTTACCTATGCATGCTGATATCACATGATGGAACATTAATGTGTATGTGTGTTTTATACATGTCCAACTTTGTGGACATCAGCAGTTAATCTGTCCATTTCACATACATTTTCCATTTGTTTAAATGGATGGCTGTGTGTCTTCTACAAATCCATGTGTGCTTTACAGATGCATTTGCACTGTGTCACCTTAGTGTGTCCTAGTTTCCCATGATGTGGTCCCAGGCTGTCCACCTCACTACCACTTTAATATGTCCCTAGTGTTTATTGCAGGTATGTTTGCCTTTGTCAAAACTACTGTCCATTGCCAGTTATTGAACATGTGCCAAATGTATGGGCATTTTACAGTGTGGTACTAATGCTTGCAATATGTCTTTTTTCTCATTCTGCTTGTATGTTATCCACTATATTTTTTTCACATCCATGTGCACAACCCATTATATCCAATATTCTGATTTGTTAGATTTTTTTAATATATTATTATGTCATTGGTCTATGTACGTGTTTTGACCTTGATTTCATGTACATTCCATTTATGCCACTGACACACATACATACACATGTACACCTGTTTGTTGCCTTTGACATAGCATACAAGTGTAACATACACACATTTGGTTGTGTACACCTACTTGTGTTTGTAGCAGCCTTGGCTGATCTTCTGTAGTACTTCTGTTTGCCACTGTGCTTGGTTGTTTGCCTTACACATTCTTGGCTGTAGGTTGGTTTCTGTCCTCTGGATAAATGTACCATTGCTTTACCTGCATTTGCTCATCTGTTATGTGGCTTGTATAACACATGAACTGCTGACAGACTAACTGTATAGATGTATATCTATCCAATGTTTACTCTGGTCCTACTTTATTATCCTGGAAAACACATGTACCATTGGTCATACACATCCAGGTATGACTGTCACGTATTATGCAAGATGTGATAATGCATAGGTAGATTTTTTTTTTTTTTTTGCATTTCACCATGGCTGGTATGCATCCCCACCCTGTTTGACAACTTTCCATTCCCTGTGTTGTGCAGTGTACGGTCTGTGTAACTCACTTGTTTATACTGTTTTTTTTATCAGCCTTTGCCTGTCTTGTGTTGTGGTATTTGTTATATGGGTGTATCTGTTGTGCTTACCTTCACTTCCTGTTTCCCTGTGTATATTTTTTCCTTCTTTTCTTTAAAAAAATAAAAAAAATGCTGGCTATTCTCACCAAAAAAAAAATATTGCCCATTCCTTTCTGACTTTCCCTCAGATTTTCCTATTCTAACATTCCTCTTGTTTGTCCCGCTTCTTCACCCATACCCCACATCTTCTTTTCTCTCTCCCACTTTCCTTGGGTGCATGCATTACTTGTATTCCCCACACAGGTCCTGAAACCAGTGTTAGCAACTGTTGGCTATGGTGAAGTGGCTGTGAATGCCCTTTGACTTTTATTAGGAAATTTACAGATTCTGTTTGAATCCGTAAATTCAAGTCAGTATTTTTTATGATAAATGTATTATGTAGATATGCTTAGTTCTCTCTTATTTTAATGTAATGAGTGATGCGAATATATATATATATATATATATATATATATATATATATATATATATATATATATAGGTCTACTTGATAAAGCCGAAATTTCAAAATGTCAACTTTCATATGGCCGAGACCATATGATCGACATTTGAAATTGCGATCATACAAGTAAAACACAAAACGCAAGCACAAACTTATCTTAATGCTGCTAGCAGGGGGGCTTCGCCCCCTGCACCCCCTACACCCCCCCGTAACTTAAATATACAAACTCCGAAATCGCACTATAGTGCGGAAGTGGAAATCTTTCTATTCCGCACTGTAGTGTGATGCTCTTCCCCATGGTCAACATTTAAAATGTCGATCATATGGTCTCAGCCATATGAATGTCGACATTTTGAAATGTCAACCATTAGAAGGTGTGTATATATATATATATATATATATATATATATATATATATATATATATATATATTAGAAATAGCCTTATAGCTTTGGAGCATGTACTGCAAGTTAGTGGATGGCATATGGACGTATCCATGATTGTCTAATATGTTTCTGTATACTTCTGCAAATTTATTTTATGACTGCCGTGCTGATTAGTTTGTGATATTTTGCATTTTTAATGTGTGTGTGTATGTGTGTGTGTGTGTGTGTGTGTGTGTGTGTGTGTGTGTGTGTGTGTGTGTGTGTGTGTGTGTGTGTGTGTGTGTATGTGTGTGGTTATTGTGGGTTATCACTTTAGAGTCAGTAACATTCCACAGTTATCCGTAAAGTTACTTTACAGATTTTGCTATCTTTCAAAATAACTATCGGGAGTCTTGATTTGTGATATCTTTCCATTTGTTTGGTAACATACAATGTTATTGGACAACTATTTTTTACACTTACAGATTACTTGTGCATTTCTATAGTGCATCATCATTACTGCAGTATTCCGTTGTGCACTGAGGTATTTTGGGTTTCTTCTCGTATATTATCATATTACAATGTTATCCACAAGTTTCATACTGAGATCTGTGTAGTGCGCCAGATTCTGTGAGCTTTACAGAATCTGGTCCTATGTGACCACCTACCGATGTTTCATTTAAGACAATACAAATCCAACCAAAAACACCGCTGTAACCACTCTCACAATCTCTCTACTTTTAATACTTATTTATCTTTATCTTAAAAGCAGTCAGTTGGAGATTTCTAAATAATATAAGTCTGGATGAAGCTGTATGATTATTTAATTCAACAGTCCTGGAATATGAAACAAGGTTGCAGGCATTAGCTCTAAAAGAATAACATCAATCCTGGCACCATGGCTCTTGAAAGAAACAAAACAACTGATGAAAGTTAGGGACAAGGTATGGAAAACATGGAAACATGCAAAATATGTTGCTAGGCACAAAACATGCAAACATTTTAGAAATGCCACCAAAGCCTAAATCAAACTTGACAAAATATATTATACCAAACTTCAATCAACCAATCATGCCAATCCAAAACTTCTGGGCTACCATCAACCACCTAGTGGATCCTGACCAGTCTACCCAACCAAGCTTGACCACAGTCATTTTGGGTGAAAACCTGACTAATCAGTTCAGCTCTTACTTTATCACATTGGTTTTCTCTCTTATTAACTTAATACATTCTTCAAATCTTAGACCTCTCGCAGACCATAAACCCCACTTTCTTACTCTCTCTCTACAACCCTTGTCAACTTCCACTATCAAGAGACTATTTAAAAGCCTGAAGTCCTCAACTCTTGTCCCTGATAACTTGCCAGGTAAGCATATCAAAACTGCTGTCCATGTTCTAGCTTATCTAATATCTATCTTAATAAACTGTTCCATAAACAAAAACTACATTCCTACTCTTTGGAAAAAATTCTATATTATACCCTTACATAAGGTTGGAAATTCCACTGATCTCTCCAACTACAGACCCATAGCCACCCTCTCGTCTCTGTCTAAAATACTCAAGAAATGTCTTAAAACTCAACTTCTTATTCAGCAGTAACAGAGTCACCAGATTCATGCGGGGTTAATGCTCTCAGTAAAAGGCAAAACACGGTAATGTAAAAAACAACAACAACCGAGAGCAATACAATGAAGAGCATACAGTATCCAGTAGTAGTAGTTAATCGTCCACCAGCGATGTACAACACATCGGATGTGTTGTACATCGCTGGTGGACGATTAACTACTACTACTGGATACTGTATGCTCTTCATTGTATTGCTCTCGGTTGTTGTTGTTTTTTACATCAACTTCTTATTCAGACTCAGCTTAGTGCTCTTCTCCTTCAGCATGGCTCTGATCCTACCACAGTACCACAACTGCCCTCCTGAGTTTCTCAAATGCAGTAAACCTTCAGAGAAAGGATGGCAACCTAGCCTCAGCTATATTCCTACGTCTATCTAAAGCCTTTGATATGGTGTCACACCACAAATTGCAAACCAGACTGGCTTTTCTAGGAATATGCGACCTCTCTCTACTTTGCTGAAGCAGATAATCTGTAAAGTGGCAAAATGACAGCTCTGCCTTTCAAACTGTAACAGTTGGTGTCCCTCAAGACTCAATATTAGGTCCTTTACTACTTAACATATTTATAAATGATCAGCATTTAGCAACAAAATCTACCATCTTCCAACATGCAGATGACTCCACAATTATCTGCTCTGCCAATAACTTAGAGAAACTGCAACAGTTCATATTAGAATCTCTATCCCATTTGGAGACTTGGCTTACTGACTCACAACTGTTAAAAACAAAAAATGTAAATGGATCCTGTTTACCTCAAAGCAACAATTAAAACAGAAAAACCTTGTCTCAGTTACTTCTTCCAACCACACTAGGATAGAACTGGTGAGCCATACCAGGATACCTGGAGTTATCACAGACAAAAATCTAAAATGTGACCATTGTGCAAAGTAGGTTCTAAAGAAAAGGCACCAAAAACTCAAGAGATCTCCATAGATTTCAATCATTCCAAACAAATAAAGCCAAAATAAACATTGTTTCATCCTTTCTCATCTCGATTCTCCTGTATGCATCTCCCACACAAATTAACCTTCAATCCTCTCAACTCTCCCTACTCAGTGCTCTAATAAAAGAGCCACATTTACTAGTAATCACTGTTATAGTTCACACCACTCACTTACACTATCACCGTTATAGTTCACACCACTCACTTAACACTAAAACAATGTCAGTGGCTAGAACTGTCATTTCTTAACATGCTCACTAGTCACTTCACGATCTCATATCCATACCTGACAAATGCCAAAGCCTATACAATACTTTGCAACACTACCCCTCTACAAGATGTCTGTGCCCTCCTGAGTAAACGCTGCTGACTATACCTGAATCAAACAATTCTCCAAAATATGAAACGCAATCCTTGTCAGTCACAGACCAATAGAAAATAACAAGTCATTCGAATGACATCTAAAGCACTACCACCTAAATACTTGGCTATGTACATGTACTACTCCTGGCTAATCTGCCACTGACTTCCCCCTCCACCTGCTTACAGTCTCTGTTAATCTCCTTACCTTACAACATTTCGGCTAATGCGAGGCCTGCATTATCAGCTACTCATTGTCTACTCACCCCCCACATTAGCCACTCACTCTTGTTTTTATCGCCATTTTCTTTCACTCTTTCGTCTCTTCTGATCCCTCACACTTTTTCCTCACAATCCCATAACCCATCTTTTTTCCTCTACAAGGATAAAACTATTACTTTCAGAGTGTGTGATTTAATTGTTTCTCATTATACATCATGTCACTAACTATATTTATGATTTACTACTACGTTTAACAAATTTCAAAATAGTAACAGTGCATGCTGTTTGTATACTGTGAAATCAGTTACTACGTACACTTAGACTTCTTTTGGAGCTTTTCTCTCCAGGCCTGCTCTAAAAGGGGGTAGATTATTTACCCAGATAGGTTACTGTGGTAAACAAATACAATAAATAAATAAATAAAATTGGATGGATGTGGGTACTCAGAGAACATGCTGGGAACATGTGGTTTCTCTGATGGAGACTAAGAAAACCAATTCCCATGCTCTGGATGGTCAGTGAGGCTGCTTCCTGGCAATGTTCCTTGCAGAATGCAGGGTCACAAAAGAGCTACCCTTAAACCACTCCTGTTCATTATTTAAATGATAGTCTGCCTAAGCCAACTCTTTCACTTGGTGACAAGGGAACAAATGGGTCAATTGACAGAGAGGACAGATGATCATCAGGTAGTGAATACAAAGAGGAGAAAAAGACACCAAAGTACAAATACAGACTATAAACGTTAAAGCAGATGAAACAAAGAGGTATTTATGTAGCAGGGGAATGAAGGAAATACTACATGTAGCTTTGTCTTACAGTCAGTAGTCAACAGTGATCTAAACACATGAAATCAGTAGATTGAACATAGTAGGTAGCTCATACCAGATCTTGGGCTTGATAACTGAGAACACAAGCTCTATTTTTTAATTTGTCTCTTGATCTTGGAAGCACTGTGTCCACGTTAGTCAGTGAGTACTGACAGATTGCCCTACATAGCATGCTTATGAGCTAAGACTGCAGAGTTACACCCTACAAAGCAAGCTTATGAGCTAAGACTACAGTGTTACACCCTACAAAGCATGCTCATGAGCTAAGACTACAGTGTTACACCCTATAAAGCATGCTTATGCACTAAGACTACAGTATTACACCCTGCAAAGCATGCTCATGAGCTAAGACTGCAGAGTTACACCCTACAAAGCATGCTCATGAGCTAAGACTGCAGAGTTACACCCTACAAAGCATGCTTAAGAGCTAAGACTGTAGATTTACACCCTACAAACATGCTCATGAGCTAAGACTGCAGAGTTACACCCTACAAAGCATGCTTATAAGCTAAAACTGCAGAGTTACACCCTACAAAGCATGCTTATAAGCTAAGACTGCAGAGTTGCACCCTACAAAGCATGCTCATGAGCTTAGACTGCAGAGTTACACATAGCATGCTTATGAGCTAAGACTGCAGAGTTGTCATGATGAGTATGATTACATGATTGAAAGCAGCACATCTGCACTCATTAAAAGAGCTTTCAGCTAGCTTCTCTAACAGTACCATAGTGACGTTCCCATTTTGGGAACAGTAATAAGCATCTACAGATTCTGTTCAAGTGCAGCCAACACCATGATATGAATGCATAAAGCCTTGACATTCAAGTTTGATTAGAGGGATGGTAGTCTGGTACACTGGCAAGGGGAGGGCTGGGCATTCCTATCCCAGGGTGGGTGGGTTACACATGCCAGGATGTTTCTTACAATGATCTTCAGCACTGGCTGAAGAAGTTGGAAGGGGTGTTGTAAAAAAAGACTATGGTGGATGACAGTGGCTGAGTCACCACTAAGGCAGGAATCATATAACATACCCCACCGTTGTGCTACTGCTCTTTAGATGCTACAGGAAAATGTACGGGGGAAATGGTTAAGCTTTATAAGTTATTCCCTCTTCAAAGAAGGTGACAGAAGACACATTATGGTTCCACATCCCAGACTGGAAGTATTCACGGGTGACAGGAGATGCTGCCAGACTTGGTGATGGACAGGGGCATCGGGAAAAGACCATGGGATGAAGAAGAGAGCAAAAAAAAATGATTATGTTCATGACCACCTATAAATCATGCAGGGTTTTTTTTTTGCAAATCTTATTACTTATATTGTGATTGCTTTTTTTCCTACATCAGTATGTTTAGCATTTATGTATATTTTTAAACATTCACCACCAAGCGTTTTGTACATTCAGTATTTTTATATTATTAAGGAGTATATTGTATCTGTATTTTTTGTGGACTGTATTATCACATTATAGTAGTTCCTTTGGCTATATATTTCAATACATTGACAATTATTTTGTTCTGAAAAGACCTCATTGTTAAATTAGAGACAAAAGCTTTAAACTATTATTTTTAATAATAAATGGTTCCATAGTTTCCTAATGTGTTTTCTTTTCCTTTATTTTTAGTAGATGTTTTACTTACATTCTAACTTCCATAGGCAAGTGTGCATATGACTCCTTGTACATGTGTTTTCAGCTGCATAAATGACAGGATGCAGATCAGTAGAGAGATAATTATAATAAAGTGAAAAGGTTAAGGGACCTAGAACATATGTTAAGGCACCCTCACTGTAAAATATGCAAGAGATGAGAGTGAGAAGCACATTTTCACTTATTACTTAGGAAGTCCATATTTAGGTCCACCCACAACCTACACTGGACAAAGAGCTAAGAAATGGTATATGGTTTAGCATGTCAAAGATTTTGTGAGGTTAGGGAAAAGATAAAATGTTAAGAGTCCATTGTCTGTGGTCTTAAAAAACATTTTCACTCATTATCTGTAAGGCATCTTTTGTGATTTTTTCCCGAATAACCTTGATCCCCCAGTAATGTTTTCCATCTGCTGTTTGCAGAAGCAGTACTGCTGTATGGCTGCCCATCTGACTTTTTTTTTCTTCTCACTACTGCCTTCCATCACTTCTAACCATTGCAGTTTGCCTACATATATTTTGTGTGCTAGGCTAGCACACCCTTTATGTATATTCTTTTTGGTTGCTATTGACAGGCTGGTGCCACCCTGAAATAATAATAACATAGGAAAGTCTAGACGTTGAATAGTTATACAAAGATCATGGCAATAATACTACATAATGACATTAGCTTTCAGGACCTAATACTGGTTTGTACGGCATGGGGCATAGCTGGTGTCTTATCAGGGATTAAGTAGATCTTAAAAGACCTGGCTTCAATAGGGTTGGCCTGGGGCTTTCAGTTGTATGTTAATGGGGATTTATAGTCTTTTCAGGAGCTTCAGCAAGGGCATGATTTACCTCCGCCCAATTGTTTTAAAGTATTTTCAAATATGACATTATTTTCAATACCGAGGTTTAAGCTGGGATTGGAAACAGAAGTTATTAGTTTATATACCAACACTGATAGTACAGATTTCCTATCAGAGATGGACAGACTTAAATATTCTTTGTCTCGACAAGTTAAACCCTCATTAATTTATGGCCTTTGAAATCAAAGACTTATTGAAAACTATAGGATAAGTGTTTGAACACTTCCCTAGCTGAGAAGCTAAGACTTTATTAATGGAATCATTTAGGGATAGGTTTGGTATATTGCAGTAGCAGTTGTTTTTCTGAAAGGTTACCCACTTTTTCTTTTTTACTCCCAAAAGTTTACACTGACTGTTCCTTGCTTCATAACCCTTGTGCTGGGATCAACACAGAAATGTGCTGGGGATGGAGAAACATACCATCTGAAGAGGATAAATTTACATTAGTTCTGGCAGTTAGTTCAGAGTTTGATGCAAATCATGTGGTCTTGCTTACTTAAGTAGTCTCGGGAGCTCAGCAGGCAGCCCACTTGTTTTTGGTGCTGGAAAACCAGAAGACCGTGGGTTTTATTCCCCAATGAAGTGATTGGATTAAATTTTTCCAATACTGGCACTGCAGTGCAGCATAAAGGAAGTGCAGCACTTCTCAGTGTGCCCACCATCAAATGAGACATTAAACCGAGGTCCCATCTTCTTGATTTAGTGGGAGCTGAGGTGAATGTAAAAGACTGAATGGCACTTATCGAAAAAAGTACAGAAATTCCCCAGTACCCTGGCCAAACTTCCCCTAGTCAGTATGAATACCACCTCAGGTCTTATCTGAAAACAAGCCATTGGCCCAGTTAATAAAGCGTAAATAAATAAATAAACATTTTAGATTGCTACAGAGCAGATACCGCAGGTGTTCTGAACTCTGAGTTTGAAATGTACTACCTGCCAGTGCAAGTGCCTTGATCCCCCTTTGGTATACATTCAGAAGAGACATACAATAAAGAACTGAGAAAGGGATTATGTACAGCAGATCTGCAGGGTGATGGATTTAAGGCAGGATTCTGCTGTCTGTGCTGCACACTAAAGTTAAAGAGGGAAAATATAAAGTTAGGTAAAGGTAAGAATTTTGTTGGGTGGCTTCAGACATGCTATTTCTGTCGTAGTTATGACTAATGGAGTGATACAGAGTAGGGTTGTAATGCCATTCTTAGAAGCTGATCAGTAGCCTGCTTTTGAAATAGGGTTAGTTAGATATGTTACTAAGAAGAATAGGATGCCCGGTGTTGCTTGGAGAGTAGTCTGCTGAGTTAGTGGGTAGATTTTTTAGGTCATGTTGTCAGGGTTGCTCATAGCAAATGCATTGCTTGTCCATATTGATCTATTGCATATAATGTTTGGATTTGTTACATGTTGCACCTGAATAGGGGATGGAGTACTTTCAAACTATTGCGCATTAAATTTCGTGTAGTTTTTTTATAGGGCACCATTTGATTATAACTTGTGATTTTGGTGGCTTCCAGGAATTTAGCTCTGTATAATGGCTTATCACTCTGTATGGTGGAATGTGCCTTTCCATGGAAGACTGAGTGCGTTTTGCAGTAAATGTTGGCTTCATTAAGGTTTCAAAGTGTGTATGGCCAGATTGTACATCTGTGTATATGACCCTGTAATTGGCAGTGTGATATGCCTTTAATAAGGAATGTAACAAGCTGTCATATTCTAAAAATTCCCTACAGAATGCTTTGTCAGAAATGTTGGAGGAACAAATGGTTTTAACTAGGGAAATAATTCTTTTGAGCTGGGATATAGGATCTGAATTGCCCAGACATAGTAAGGCTTTACCACATTTAATGCTATTCACTGTAAAAAAAAAAACCACAATTTCTAAAAATCAAAATATAAACCTACTGTAACTAAAGTATTGAAAATTGTAAAGGAGATAAAATAACTGGATGTGGGATCTTTAGAAAAGGGAAGGGCTGGCATAAGGTGTTGGGGGTTGAGGGATGAGGATTAGCATAACGGTTAATGTGTTTACCTCACAGGCAAGCAGTACAAGGTTTAATTCTCAACAAGCAAAATGGATTAGGCTTAAAATGGTTCACAAAGGCAGCTAGCCTTGTATGAGCCTTTGAATTCATAAATACAATGTTTGAGGACAATGTATGCAGAATAATGTTTAGGGAAAATTTAAGAGAAGAAAGGAAATGAGCAATTTATGAAATGCTGGCATGAATTAAAACACTTAAAATATATACTGCATAAAAACAACATAGGAAATGTTAGTATGGTTGGTCCAGTTGTCAATTACTGAATATCTGTCTATATCAGCTTTTAAAAATGTCACGTTTAATAAAGATATTTAAAAAATAAATGGTGTGGGTATATAAATGCAAATTTTACTGTTGTAAACTGATTAAGTTTATTTTTAATCTAAAAAATGGAATGCTATGGTGTAATGAACAATGCATGTTAGTTTTCCATAAAATCAGGCTCAAGCATAAAAGATGGCTGGGCATACATATAGTAATAAAGTGTCTCTAAACTAAAAAAAGAAAGAAGAAAAAAATAAACATACTAACAATTTTGTGAAACATTTTCAACTTGTTGCATCTGTCACTTCAACTTATAAAGAAAATTTAGCAAGTTATTTCAGTTTAAAGACCAGTTAAAACACGTCACCACAGCTTTCCCATGCAAATAACTATTTAGGATGTTCACCGAGACAAGGTAACATACCGTGCTGATCCTGATGGATAACTGATTATTACTATGCAAAGGACCCTTATGGGCTCTGCTTATTTCTCACTATTCATTTCCTAAGTGGATGAATCTAACCTCATGTTCTCAGGCAGTACTCCATGATAACTTGATGTCACACATCCATCTCATGGCATCTACCTTAGTCAGCTTTAGAGCTATCCAGCCAAAACGTGTAAGTATTGTATCCTGGGTGGAGGGGGAAAGTCCCCCACATCCACAATGGATGGGGAAACATCTGCTGTATCTTGCTACTTAATATAATCAACATCAAGGTTATTCCATGGTGAGGACACATTTATATCTTTTTGTCAGCTGTTTTTTTTTCTCTGTTAGGGATGTAATTTCAGCTGAGTGGTCCTGGACCAGGTGGCTTACAATATAGTCAGCCTCATATAGAAGATATTGGCTTAGCTTGTGGGACACACTTGGTTTAAAAACATGACCATCATTTTTACTACTTTGTACAAGTATGAGTTCAAACCAAACTGGAACACTGTATCTTGAAACCTGTACAACAGAAGGATGGCTGTGATCAGCTATGTTTTCTAAACTCATTCCCTCCAGTACAGCTCTTTTGAGTGTATACTTTTAACTGCTAGTGGGTGTGGCCTGAGCTTTTAAAAATTAAAGTGATCACCTTACAATTCTAACAAATACTCATTGACAGAGGTCAAATATCAATACAATTGTGTTTGCCATCATGTATGCTTCAAAATAAAATATTCTGATACATTGTATGTGGCAAGGTTTTGGAATTATTAATGCAAGTATGAACAAGTAATATTTGACGCCTAGAGGAGCAGTAGGAGGTAACTGCAGATGCACCTGGAGGCGTCACTCAGATGTAATGAGTTAATACTTCCATTTTAAATACCTTTTAATTCTATGCATACCATAGTCAAACAAAGAAGGTAGAGGGTAGTCCAGCAAATGAAGTTAAGTAAATAAAATCCCTAATAACAATATTACTTATGCGTTTCAACTTATTTTACCCATAATCCCTTGAGGTAGATAACCCAGTGTTTTGTGGCACCTGCAATGAACAAAAGGCTGAAAATGCTTGCAGTTGCCAATCTTCTCATTATTTCCACTGTTTCCACATCCTTGGCTAGAACTGGAAATAATAACACCTTATGCACAGAGAATGAGAGCACCTGTGAGAATCTACTTAAAACTAAACTTGCATGGCATTCATATCTTGAGAAGGAAGTTCTTATTCCCAACATCTAAGGGGTTAAGAACGCGCTATGGTTATAAATAAACAGTCAGCTATCGCACTATATTTTGCAATGAATAAAACATTTTAAAGAATATAGAGGAGTAAAGTTTCATACAATGACAGCCTGTTGAACATTGCTTTAGAAATTAAATTACAGCTGAGTCTAAATTAAGCTTTGTATTTATTTCACTGATGTGACTGATACTAAAATGATATCTGCTTGACAGATGTTGCTATTAACTTTCTAATTTTAATCAAGCAGTCCTGACATGCAAGTATTCTCTTTCAGTTGTTTATAATAAGTTTCTACTTTTGTGCAGGACAGAATACTGTCATGTTTAATTTGATCTTCTGTGAATTGTATATACAGACATTAATTTCTGAGTCATGTTTGACATTTATTTAATTAGATTTCAGTCGGTTTGTTTAAACGAAAGAATTATTTCCAGTTCATCACCCTTTCCCTTTACATACATTGGTGCTCCTCTGATCCTTTTCTAAGTTGACACCTTTTCAAATGCCCAAAGAGGGACATTTCTTATGCAAATGCAAGATTTTACAGGACAAACCATACCTACAACCAATGCAAAGGACTGTGTTTCATCTTTTTTGACAAAATAAATTTGACTTTTGCAGACTGAGTTGCTACTTTTGTTTTGTATAATATTAAGCTATGTTTACCTCTAACCTACATCTTTTATGCAACTACTGATGGAAATATGAAAAACAGGTTTATCCTAAAGTCTCAGGACATTTGGTATTTTTCAAGTCCCCCTCCACACAGGACACAACTGCCCAAATAAAGATTGTCCTGCATAAAGAGGGACATATAGTAACTCTGTCACTCTTTGATTTCCTTGATTGGTCCATTGGTTTGTCACGTAATCATTGAGAAACAGGGCACAATAATTAGCAGTTATTTTAAGAATATCAGATCATCTAACTTTGTGCATGTCGCTCTTCTTGGACAATTATTATTCTTAGTGACACAACTTTTCTTTTTTATTAAATACAGGTGTATTGTCATTCTAATAGAGGTTATGAGTCTGGCTATGTTGCCAACATGTCTATTAAATACCTATTTATAAGCTAAGGTTTCTTCTGCAAGCAGGTCACATTCTACAGTTGTTTTTAATCATTTAAATTTCATGCTACTCTGTTTTTCTGTATGTCTTGAAATCCAGTTCTCATCTCTACCAATGTCTTTGTGTGAGGAGATCTCATCTGATTATTTGCTTCTTGTATCCCTGACAGATGTCAATGCCTGCTATACAGTTACCCTCACTACACTGTCAGATGACTTATCTCTCCAGTGAATTCCAGATAGTATCTGTCATCTAATCCTGTCTTTTTAACTAGTATGTATTCTGCTTACCAGGCTGTTAGTTTTCTGACAGCAGGAAAGGAGGCTGACAGTGGAGCACTGTTTAGTGTTAAGTTGCCAGGAAATAATTATGAAATGTGTTCCTTTTAAGCTTACTCATATAATGATGCTAGCTGATTAAAACATATAATGTAGGTCCTGTTGCTTTTGTCCCTGACCTTCTGTTGCTTTGGCTCTCCACCCAAATCCCCATGACTGTTTGCTTGTTAACAGGATCATAAACTGCCTAACCAGGGCCAGGTCTCTGGAACAGAAGACTTCCCTGCATCTCATTCAGTGTACACTGGATGAGATTCCTCATGGTTGAGTTCAGCTCCCCAGTTGCTTTTTTGCATAAGAAATCATTGCTGGTGTTGTTTCTAAGTGTGTACCCCCAACACTTCATTTTGCTTTTGGAATTTCTTCTTTTTTCAGTGTTTTTGCAACTGTGAAGTTGGCATATATAAGTTTTGGGAGGTGTGGGGCTTGCCCCCCCCCCCTCAACTGGGAAGTGTAGGAGCAGTTGACCAATCACAAAAAAACTCTTAGGGGAGTATTTAATAAACCCTACATGTTTTTTTTTACCATGTAGGCATCACGCCACGCTGCTTACATGGACGTAAGCAGGTTTTAGATTTAGTAAACACTGCTGAGCGGCATGCAAACACATGTCAACACTGGAAGTTCCATGGCATGCAAATCACCTCATGAGTAGGTGAATCTCATGCAAATGAGTCAGGTAGACCAATCTAGCAAGCACATAGTCTGCTTTTCAGACTCCATGTCAGTGTCCGTAGTGTACACAGAAAAATTCCGTGTACTGGAGTGTAGACCGACAAAAGGGGCTGTAAAAATGTACATATATGAACAGCAATGGCATACCACATACAGATATGAGTGAAACTATCCTCCTGTGTATCTGAAAAATTTGTAGGAAATAAGTTAAATTAATTTTTTTTAATAATCTTGGCATGTTTGTGCGGTGCACAATAGTGCGCATACATGCTTTATACAAAAAAAAAACTTGGAAAAAATAAAATTAATGTTATGTGACAGAAATGGATTACTTGACCTTGCATGGAGTATATACAATGGTGCATCGGTGATGTTCCTAACATGGTAGGGCTAGGAAGCGTGTAGTTTCCAGGCTGTGACCACAGATTCCAATGCAAATGCGGCAGAGTTACTGAACAGCATAAAGGGGTAACTGTGTCCGCATACCCCTCTGTGTAAGCAGAGAACCATGTTGGTGTTTACATAGGAGGTAGCTGACATCAGGGGAAGGTGCTCCTAATGACTTCTAAGCTTATTTCAGCTTAGCTGTGCCTGTTTGCATGGTGCACCATCCATGTTGAGCATGTCCTTTTGGGGGTGTGTGCATGCAATTCTCAGCGTTGTTTAGCTAAAAGGGAGAGTGTTTCTGTTGTTTGTGAGATGCGCCGCTATACTGATCCTGGAAATCTGGGGGGGGGGGGTGAGTACTAATTGCTAAGCTTTGGTTACCTACAGGGCACATGTCTGCGTGGCTCACAGCAGTGCTGAGTGTGTCTAACAGCCAGTGACATATTAATTAGTTGTGACCCCTGTTTAACTTAACCTAAGGCCATTAAATGATGTCAATGATATACCAGGCAAGTGGAATGCATCATAGGTAACCAATCACACAGTCAGCACCTACAGTAGAGCACTATAAAGTATGCATACACTCTACAATCTGATTTTTCCCCATATCTGCACCATTGCAGTACAGACTTGGGAATTTTAACTGAGAGAATGCTAAGGTCTGCTCCAGATCTGCTACATCTGTATGTGCTAGATGCTGAAGTCAATGTTGCTGCTGCTGCTGATGATGATGACAATAGGCCTGGACAGAGAAGGAGAAGAGTGTTCAGGCCCAGGGTAACATTCCAGGAGCTACATGAGCTGGAGATTGTAGAGCAGTAGGGTGGACAGGAACATGCTACAAGAACTCACTGAGCTCTGCCACCCTCAACTCAGACCCAGAGCCAACAGAAGGGAACCCATTCCAGTGGAAACAAAGGTATGTGTCACCCTTAGGATACTAGCTACAGGGACTTTCCAAGACCAACTGGGGACATGATGGGGGTCTCACAGGCATCAGCATCCAGGGTACTCCACCAGTTCCTGTATGCAATGTTACCACATGTCAGTGAGCACATATCTTTTCCCTTCACCCCTGAGGTGAGGGTCAGCAATATGTAATACTTCTACCATGTAAACACTACCCTGAGGTACTGGGTGCCATAGATTGCACTCATGTACACATCAAGTCCATCACCTAATGAGGGGGGTAGAGTCTACATCAACTGCAAGGGGTACCACTTCATCAACTGCCAGGTCGTGGCAATGTCCAGGGGATTATCATGAATGTGTGCGCTGGCAGCTCTGGCAGTTATCATGACTGCCATATCTGGCATGCATCACAGCTGTAACAGATGTTTCTAGGGGGACATCCCACATGGCTATTTACTGGGGGATGCTGGCAATGCACTGTAACCCTGGATGATGACACCCATCAAAAATGCACACACACCCACGGAAGAATGCCATAATGAGGCACACACAAATTAGGAACATCATAGAGCATGTGTTCCGGCTTTTGAAGTCACGGTTTTGGTGCCTCAATATATCTGGTCAAGCCCCTGCAGTACCCTCCAGCCACATGTGCACATATGTTGACAGTATGTGCCATGTTACACAATATGATCCTGTGGAAACAGCTGCAGCAGGATCAATTAAGGGAAGGGATACACAGACCCCACCACTGCCTAGGTCACCACAGCCACAGTCACAGGAGGACTCAGAGGAGGAACCCCATGATGATGTCCCTATAGGCAGACATAGGCATTAACACTGTCATACCTCTACTGACACTTGACCAAATACTGTTAACATTTGCTCAAGGCCAGATTATACCTACCAACTGTAATTGGAGGAGCCCATTGACTCTTACACTATGCAATATATGTCGGACATATGCCTGTAATTGGTGGAGCCCATTGACTCTTACACTATGCAATAGATGTCAGACATATGTCTCACTCCACCAACCGTGGCCTGACATGGTGTATGACAATATTAGGCCAGCAGATCTTGCTGGAAACTGTGTATGTCATGTACAGAGTGTTATGTCAGCTGGTGGATAGGCAAGTGTCTGATAGTCATACTCTGAGAAGATAGCACTGGGAAACCTACGCTGCAATGATGCGAGTCAACATCCTCCATTATTGGTGTACCCCATCTAATTATTCCCTCTCTGCAGTCACAGCCACTGTCTGTGACCTCTGACTGAGTACATTAGCAGGTGATTGCATATTAGGAGCTGTCACGGAATCCTACACATAGCCAACAGTTATCCAGCCTGGCCTAAGACACAGTCAGTTGTTCTCTGAGCCACTGACAAAGACAAAATTCCAACAACTGCACAATACCATCCTGTGGGAAATCCTCCACCCCTGAAAATTATTGTAGTGTTTACACACCATACACAGTTGAGCCATTACACATGGAGTTATGGACAGAGAGAGAGTAATGTAGCCTTTGACTTTCACTGGTCAGTAAGATGTGGGGATGCATTCACTGTTGTACAACCTATACCAACAGGTCTGGGAAGTAAATCCCAGACTGTCTCTGCTATAATGACTGTGGCAGTCATCACACCTATCTTCGTGTGCAGTGGCACCCTTGCTATGTCATTACACAGGCATATTGTACAACTGTAGCAGCCACACAGGTTCCATAGTACACCAATACACAGTGTAGATAACATGTCCTATGAAGTCCATGTCATGACCGTACATATGTAATCTGTCTCTGACATGCTTTAGAAGGGATGTATTTGGCTCCATACAGGAAGGTGTCAGATCCTACTGTGTACCTCTCACATATCCATGACAGGACTAACACATGTCTTACCTGTTCTACATGCCTACAACATCACTGTGGTATACATAGTACATGCTGGAGAGATAGGTATGTAACACAGACAGTACACCCTACATGAAACAGGCCTACCATGCATGTGAAGCACACATCTGCTGTGACACACATCATGTGCAGGTTACACAATGGGATGCAGAACACGACAATCATAACTCTTATTGTGAAACTGTCTATACTGAACACAGGATATTTGTAGATGGGTCATCTCCATCACCACAGCTTGTAGATGTGTGAATTCCCAAAACCCTAGTGACACTTATCAGGGGTAGCAGACCTGTTCACAGATTAGGGATGCATAAGTACACTGCATGCTGCCATTGTCCTTCTTAGCCCATTATACACATATAAATTATGGAGCCATGCACTTATAGTGCTGTACCTTGCTGAAGACATATTTCTGCTGTGCTGACATGCCATCCTGTGCTGCTTCATTGCCCCTGTGTATCCATAGATTATCCCAACAGACCCCTGAAACAGAAACAGGTGCGTGACACATCTGTCATCATGTAACTATACATCCATTACAACATCATACAACATAAGGTACACAAAAGTATGTAGCGTACTCTGACAAATGCCAGCATACAGTAACTGTCATTAGCCACTGCAAGTGACAAGGCAAAACAACACAGTTTACTGTCTCCAGCCCTGAACAAGGGAACTGTCTCTGCCAGGAGTTGCACAAGCACCTCCATGCCAAAGGTTAGAAGTGGTGCTAGTACCTGACGGTGACTACTGTCCACTTGGACTGTCTCTCCCTTGGGAACACCCAGGACCAAGACCCCATGGCCTTCCATGTCATGGTGTGGACAGCACACTCCCCTCTGTAGCACTGGATGTACTGCCACTACAGGAGTGTGACCGTGGATGGCCATGTAGACTCTCAGCAGATGGGGTTGCTGACCTATGTCTGTGAGTCTGATGCTCAACTCCAACCACACATTGCCGCACAGACAATGTCCTGTCCAAGACAGACACTATCTCAGCCCACTTTCTGTCCACTGCATCAGCCAACTGATCCAGGGTGCCCCAAATTCAGTGGAGGCTGTCATGGATGTCAGACTGTGCTGCATCTAGAACCCTAAGCATACATTCAGAATGTGCCTGTGCCTCCATGATGGCCCAAAACATGGTCCAAGTGACCCATGATGTGACACCGGCAACAGGTGGTGGCTGGACAGCAGGCTTCCTACAAGCACCCCGTCAATCTGCCTGTGTGGAACCTCACCAGGTCTCTGGCTATGGCTAGTGACTCACTGGAGCCATAGTTGCCACACTTTCCTGTTCAATGTCCCCACCCTCTGACTGTCCAATATCTGTGGTCTCTGGGGACTGGGTATGTGTGGGAAATGAAGACAGAAGAGGAATTTCACCTCTGAGACAGATTCAGCCCCTGAAACCCCCACCTGTGCTACACTGTGGTCACCATCATCATCAGAGTCTGAAGATACACTGACAT
Organism: Protopterus annectens; assembly: GCF_019279795.1. NCBI lineage: Eukaryota > Metazoa > Chordata > Ceratodontiformes > Protopteridae > Protopterus > Protopterus annectens. The sequence goes on from NC_056725.1 coordinate 1,910,438,796, forward strand.
CAAGTTGTGTAGGGGACAGAGACCAACCCAAATGAAAAAGCAGTACATTAATACCTGCACTATTATGCTCTGCAGTAATATGTTGTGATATATGTAAGGGTCTATACACTGTCATCACTATGACAGACCAGTTGAAAACTCAACCTCATATAGTAGGACTTGAGGAAAGTTCTCTTCCCACTAATAGCTGCAATTACGTGTAAATAAACTCTCATTACATTGCAATATTATCAGCAACAGTGAGGTATACTGTTGTCATTAGTGTAGACTCTGCACAGTTGACACATATGACACTCTGTACTGTCATGACAGTACTGCAACATCTATCAGTGTGGTCACACCTACAAGGCATAGGTATGAGTCGTGTGCATTTGGCAGTCATGCCAACAGTACAGCAATACAGGCAGCAGGCATGGGATGACAGTATAGGGATTACAATTCTGTAAACATGCATCAATAACAAAACAGTGTCATGCTTACCAGGAGCAGGACCCCAGGCTTGTGCAATACCTGACGGATCTGTGAAAAGTTAAGGGAGAGGTAATGTCAGTACCATCACATGTTCCACCACCACAAGGTAATACATCCATATATCTTACATTTACAGTAGTTACTGCATTAATTGCTATAGTGGTCAAAATCTGAGCATGACACTCAAACTGCAGTTAAACCCTTCTCTCCCACCAAAACAGACAGAACTGACACCCACGTAAGACTATGTATGCCCTCACACACTGAATGCTAAAGTATTGCAGTGTTGATCAACCTGAGCTTACCTGCACGCTCCTCTGCCATGGAAACTGTGGCACCCACATCCATGACGTAGGGTGTGATAGATGCCTGGGAGCTGTCGTGTGTACCTAGATTTGCCAGAAATTCCTCTGTGGCTGAGACTGGTTGTTCCACTGCAGCCCTTCCATCAATGGCACCACGATCCCTGGCTACATCTGCCACTCTTCTGCGTGCAGCATTGATCATGTCCATTGCACGGTGTTGCACCTGCTCATATGTCCTATTCTCATGACCTGTGGCAAAGACATCAAGGACAAGGTCAGCCCACAATGCCTCCCACTGTTCCCTATTGCTCCTCCCCCTGGACAGTAGGACTTCATAGTTGTGAGGGAGCCCTACCAGTATCAACTTATTCTCTGCATCTGTGAAAGCTGCACAGCATCATGCATACATGTTTCCTGAAAGACAACAACATTGGAACATATGTCAGGTTCACATACATGAAAGTATACTTTGTAGAGATACAGCAAGAACAGAATGGATGGCAATATCTACTGCATGATCACACATGTCATAATCCACAGTGTGCAAACATACTAAGCATGCTGATACAACTCGAATACTACTAATACTCAGGCATTCTCATGTGCGCCATGACACATACTACTGTATGATTATATGGCCCACTCTGGAGTCTATTGTAGTGTGTCCCCAAGGGCCAACCCCCCTGATAATATGTGAAAACAACTGTGCCAAAGAAATAGCAGTATGCAATTACAACCACTATAAAGGGGGAATCCAATGAGCCCAGTGTGCCACACTGACATTATACATTCAACCTCTGAGATATTGCACATCCTCTGTATGTGTAACAAATCTGGAGATCATTGACATATCATTATCACAGTTCTAATAATGGCTTACTGCTGTGATCTCTACTCCCTTTAAGTATATTCACACATTTGCATCCTGATGTAAATGGTTACATACCTGATGGAGTGCAGTACTCCTCTGCTGATATGTCCTGATAGTTAATATTTTGTGTATGCGTATTCTGTGTGAGGAAAGTCTCATACAGACTGATTTCCCATAGCCAGCTGCTTGCCTTTTTAACATCCTTCTCATTAGCAAGTGACTGCCTCTTAACCAGTCTTTGGTTCTGAAATACTAATTGCAGACAACACAGCTGATTTGCACTATCATCAGCCAATCACATGCAACCACAGTACAATATATAAGGCCTTCATGTAGATTAGGAGCCCTTTCTGATATGTTGTGCTGGACATTACTGGGGTGAGGTGACTACATTGCAGAGGGTAGGTCTGTAGCAGCAACTTGTACATAAAGATTGGTGTGCTACACGCTGAAGCTGCTGTGTCAGGTAATAGGCATAGACAGAGTGTGAACACTTTGGAGGACAATAAGCTGTAGGAGTAACTGTGCGAGCTGTGTCAGCCTTGTTGTAGAGATAGAGCCAGAGTGAAGCTACCCTTTTCAGTCCATTTAAGGCATGTGTTTAAGGTAATTATTTTAGGCAACAGTATCATTAACAGAGTACTAGACCACATGTTTTTGTGCCCTTGAGTAACATGGGGGTTAAATATAAAAATACTAAAATTCCACTGCTACACACCACTTGATTTGACCCAGGACTGTGTGTGTCAAAAGGTATGGATTACAAGCCATTTAACAGACTGAGTTACTCTATCACAGTTACAGCAGGTGTACTTGAAAGATATATCTGCACACTTACAGCCTATGACAAACATTTTCTACATCTACCAGTATGTGCATGGTTTTATATGGGTGTATTTCTGTACCACGGTTCCAGTTGAACATGTCTTGTGCCATTAATGCCTTAGCAGGTGCCTTTCTACATGCTGCTGATAAAAGGGCACATTTACCTGCTATCACAGGCCTCACTTACATCCATTATTATATCTTTGGCTGTCTAGTGGTTTGCTAGTGCACCAGGGTCCAAGGTACCCTCCCATTCTTTCCATTACTTTTTAATCAAGTTTGCGCGGCATGGCACACAGCTCCGCAGAAACATGCTTACTGACTGTAACTGGGATTACTATGTTTTGTTTAAATCACCTGTTTTAATTAAGAATTGTGTGGCCTGGCTGGTTAATGCAGTGTTCTGCAGGTGTGATGATCTTGGGTCTGAAATATGGAGCAGGTGTTTATTTTGTAACTGTATATTACAATTTAAAAATCACTTATAGTCAATATAGCTCCATTTAGCTGAGTTTAGTAAAGCTGCATGATGTGGTGCTTCACACAGTGTTGTGCTAAAAAATATAAAGAAAAAGAAAATGGGGAGATAGTAAAGTGGTGAAATAGGGTGCAAAAAGGGGGAAAACATAGTGAAAGGTAGGTAGGGATATGCAGGAAGGGTGCAGGAAAGAACCATAGTTATCCTTTTCTTGTGCAACAACAACTGTGCACTTTGACAGAATTTGTACCTGACTTTGAACTCTCAGCCCCAGAGAGAGGGGTGAGGACAACATAACTGCATTGTCAAGACAACTGGACCAAATTACGTGTGTCCAGTGGACATGTGTGCGAAATGGAGAGCTATGTATGGGATGATATATTTTTGGGAATAGGTACAAAGATGAGAGTGGAATGTTGGGGTAGGGACATAGGTACATGTGGGGGAAGTAAGTTGGGTAGGTGTGGATGCATTTGCAGACAGACATGACAAGCAAGACAGCAGACAGGGGCAGTGTATGATGCATGAGAGAGGTGAACACCTTGGATAGGGAGGGTGTTTTGGAACCTCCACAAGGCAGCAGCGTGACTCCCATCCCCACCCATGGGACTGTCTGCACTGCTCCTTCACTGCCCCAGGGGTGGCAGTGGTGCAGGCTGGGCACCAGCGTGAGGCTGCCCCACCAGGTTGGCCAGCATGTCCTCAATCTGGCACAGGCAGTGGTCAAACCATGGTAGACTATCTTGTGCACCAATACTGGCAGCTCAGCCTGGGTGACAACACCCCATCCGCCACTAATTCCAGAGGGGGGCCTGTCCTAGTCCCATGGGTCAGTACTACCTGACACCACAGGCAGTGCAGGGGCAGCAGAGGGGGCATCACCTGTCTGAGTCCCAGATGTGCTAGGACCCGGTGCCACAGCCTGATGAGGCAAGGTAGGCAGATTAGCAGGAACCAGCCTGCCTTGATGTGCTGTGGTAAATGGGGTATAGCAATAAGTTAAGGAGCAATAAGTTAAGGTTAGTAATAACCAAGCCATTTTTACTATTAATAAAATGGAACATCATATTTATCAGTCCAAATACATATTAATGTATATCATGTGTAACACAACATTAAGTAACATAACAGTCAGTATGTTAACAGCATGCCAGTAAAAATTAAACCATAAGGCCAGCAAAGCAGTTAGTTTAACAAAATATGTTAATATTGAATCATAATAATACATAACAATAATAAATCACATTTTACCAAAATATAGTTAGTAAATATGTTAATATTATATCATAATAATAAATAATAAATAAATGAAGATAAGGGGTGGGGAGAGAGACAGAGAAGCATTCCATTACTGACAATGCAGACTATATCCTTGAAACACTGATAATACTCTACAGATGTGTAGTGTCAGTTTTGAGTAAAGTGATTACAATTCTCATATAGCTGATGTAGCATGTACATACCTCTCTAGTTATTAGCATGGGTCACTATGGGCCAGGCAATAACATGCAGATACACAGCGACACAGAACACTTTCACATAATGTGGACTTCTATAACTACCAAGGTGTTATGTAAGCAGATTTGGTAATACATTGCATTGCAATTAATAATTTTTTTTGGTAATCCTGTAACAGATGGTGTAGGTGGTTTTAATTACATTACGGGAAATCATGACACTTGAGAGGAATGTTTGTGTACAGTACATAAACTAGACATCCATCATGTCTTACTTGGTAGACATGGGAATAGAACCCAATCGCTGTGAATGCAGGGGACATCTGCAAAAATCGTAACAACTGACTGCAGCAACTTAGTACAGACATGCAAGGAATACAGCCATACTGGAAATATTTAGACAGATTTATTTACGAATCAACTATACTGCCTAACACTTTATTGGTATTGCTGATAACCATATGTGAAATGTAAAAACAATCACATCTGCTCATAACATGGGCTACCTCAACCATATACTTTTTGTTCCTGGAGTGGGAGAAAAAGAGAGCATTATGTGACTGAATTCATTTTGTATTCTAGAACTATTACAGTGCTATACTTGACTGCAGTGACAGTAGAACACACATGCATGGAATACAGCCATGCCACATTTATTAAAATGGATTTCTTTAGGAATCAACAATGCTGTTTAACACTTTATTGCTGATAAATGTCTGTGAAGTCCACATACAATATCTGCCCGTAGAGTGGGCTACCTCACCCATATACCTTTATTACCTGGAGTATTGGGGACAGAGAGCATAATGTGACTGATCTTGGCCTGGAGATAGTGTTTCACTTGACTGCAGCAACCCTACCATAGACAAGCAATGCATAAAACACTACTGCAATGGTAATGACAACACAATCCTCCTGTACACCATGTTGCTTACTGTTATTGGTATTGCTTATTGCAATACAATTATTATTGTTTATCTCCTACACTACAGCTCTAATTGCCCATTTATTGCACTACAGTTCTACTTGCCCATTTATTGCACTACAGTTTTTATTGTGTATACTTTAATGCAGTAAATGTTTTTTTCTTTCCTGCTTATTGCACTAAAGTTAGCATAATAAATCCGTACTTACCACACTTATGGTGCAACCTGGCCAGGCACCCAGCATGGGACTCAACATTGCGAGCCCTCACAGCTGCAGCTGTTGGAAAAGAAGGACACCGTTATGCATACTAGTTTTGCAGACATTCAGCTTTCAGTTTGATAAAATGGTGGAAAACATACTTTAATTTATTTATTTATTTATTTAACATTTGTTTATTGGGAAAGTCTGACTTGGAATAAAGCCAATTTTCAACGGAGGCCCGGGGCGGAACACTTCAGATACATGTCTTTGTAATGTGGGAGGAAACCGGAGTACCCAGAGAAAACCCACACAAATGCAGGGAAGACATGCAGACTCCACACAGAAGGCACTCCAGCTGAGAATCGAACCAGAGAACCTCTTGCTGTGAGGCAACAACACTACTGCTGCACCACTGCACCATACTTATATATTTGTGGGGCATTCCTGGCTCATGCCTCTTGAACTGAAATGTCCAAGATTCCCCTCTTTCTCCTCTTCAGGTCAGCATAATGGTGATAACACTGCTCACCAGTGCGGGGGATACCAGTAGCACTGGTAAGTTCCCTGGCCAACCAGTCCCAGGCCTCTGCCTTACATTCCGAGCCCTGGAAACCCCCCAGCATCAGCCTGGATTCATAATTTTTTACCAGGAGCTCACCAAAGACCCTGGATTCCTGAACACTCCATCTCTACACCTGAAAGAGTGCACCTTCACCAGCAGCACCTGCCATATCAACAGTTGATTACACTCCAAAGAATGATGCAGAAATCCTGCCTATTGTACCTAATATAGGCTGTTTTCCTGCCCTTGCATGTCATTGAGCAACAGTCAAAAAAGCCCTGTGTTTCTTAGCATCATGCATACCAGCTAAGTAGAGCTAAGCAGTGCAAAAACTCGCACAACCAAGGTTTTAGCTTAGCTTAGCACTGCACAAACAGCAGTTGCTGTTAGCATGTTTAAGCAGTGCTATGTACAGCACTGTCATAGTTCACAAATTTGTTTTTAAAATTTAAACATATATAATTAATTAAATTTCTGACATCTTATCACTGCTATGGACTTGAACCCAGGACCTACTAAGCATTAGGCTGTAACTCTATCCATTTAGCTACTTAGATATTATGAAACATATTATACCTTCACATATACTACTAGGTGACCTGTTAGCATTGCTAAACCCCGCACCATGCAAACATGCCTAAATAGACCCAGAAATAAATAATTAATTACATCTGGTTTCTATTTTTAGATGTCTGGCAGCTGTCGGCTATGCCCTGTGTGGCTCTGCGGTGCTCTGCACTGCCCCACACAAACATTAATTACAATATATATATATATATATATATATATATATATATATATATATATATATTATATACGTGATTATAATAATTAATGACATCCAATTTCTATTTTTAGATGTCTGGCAGGTGTCAGCTGTCTATATGTGAGCACAGCTTGATATTGCTGCACTCCGCACCGCACATACATACAAAAAGGGAAAAAATTCATAAAAACAACATATTACACATTTGAAACAATTCACAGCATTTCAACAGTAGCGAAGAGCATTACAAGGAGCCTCACCCTGTGCATAACATCTGACTAGGCATCCACAACCACAGGTAGCCTCTACACTTCTCCCTACATGGATTCAATATCCCTGTTCCTATGCTGTCTGCAGTATGCCATCATTAATATGCATGCCGTGCTGCCTGGGGGAAGCATGGCTGTGTATATGGATACATTCCATGTAGGCTCCACATGGTGCCTACATGGATTTTATTAGATCCTGGGGTTACTTTAATTTTTTTCTGTTAGATTGACTTCTCAAAGAGTTGAACTTGGTGAGCCGAAACCTCATCAAGTTGAACATCAGAGACTTGTAGGTGAGGTATCATAGAATGAGCACAAAATCCAGAGTGCTAGTGGTAGAGGCCTGTGTATATTTATGGTAACCTGTTTAAGACTCATCCTGAAAAATTCTTAAACTTTTTGGATTGATGTAATCTGCCACATCCTTTTAAAAATATTGTAGATCTTGATTCTGCAGCCCAGGATTTCAGTTGTCACCATGGATTTTTTGTTTGACCGGTCTGTGATTTTGTGCTAGAGCAAAATAGATATATAAGTAAAACTATGAATGGGAGGAGAAGTTCCTACCCTCCTATGCTGACCCCATACATGCTACTTGGCCTCTGTTCTGTTCTTCATGACCACTATCATGGAGTGCAGAAATCCTGGGGGGTGGTGCCAAAGCAACTTTCTGTTTGTCTTGTAAATATGAAGTTCTGCAAATTCTCAGAAAAGTAGTTTAAACCTGAGAACTGTATGCCTGCCTGTCCTTTTTATTTTATACCTTTCTGCTCTCATACAAGTTAAATAACAAGACAATAAAAAGGTAATACCTATGGACAAATACCTCTACATTATCCACCTGGAAGGTGAATAATCACATTAAGTGGGCTATGTCTACAAGATCCTTATCTGCCTTCGAAATCTGTTTCTGTAGCACAAGGCAGAGGAGAAAACCTTGTTTAGAGTTTCACTAGGTAAAATATGTATTTTTTAAATAGATGAACAGTAAACAGATGAAACAAGTCAACGGGAACTTTATAATGTAAACTAAAAACCACAAGTATAAGTCAGTTTTTGGGTTTAAGCTTTCATATAATGTGGCACAGTTAAACAACCCACAGTCCAAGTTCATGTAAATTAAGCAGCATGGGATTACCAAGTAAGTTGGCAAAAGACAAGGAAACTTCTAGTGGTGAACTTTGTGAACAAGTCAGAGCAGATGCAACTGAAAATTTCTCTTGGCTAAGACCAAAACAGTCGTGCAGCATCTCCTTTTATTGCTGATTTCCTATAGCTTCACATAAATGGAATGAAGGTGTCGTGCCATATGCTGCAAATCATATATCATTACAGCTATTAACATTTTCCCTGAAAGTATTGTATTGTTTTTCATTTTCATTTCATAACTTATGAGGTTAGAAGTAAGAATGCAGCCTGCAGGACTTAATTACCAGTTTCATGCTCCCTCTTAACCCAGTTAAACTCTAGTAAAATCAAAAAATCAAATAACCACTGTTCTTTGGTACTAACTAATCTTTAACCCCACCCCATACATGAATTTGCCCTTGCGTTATTTCTTAACTCTGTCTGAACCTCATACATGAACACACCTCAAGAGAAATTGTTTCCCAGCATTAGTTACATAGTACTTGCAAGCACTCATTCTATTCTGTGCAGAAGCTAAAATCTCTTTACTACCTTATTTGTATCAATGGTAAATTGTACTCCCCTCATATGACAAAGCTAGTAACTCTTTTATATGGGGCTAGCTATTCTTTTGACACACATGCACATAGCACACACAAAGTTTTAAAAGGAAGTAAAAGTACCCATAGTGATAAGATAGATGGGTTTCCTGAAGAATCTACATTCATTCACTGACAGCTGTAATGATCAAAGCTCATAAAAGCACATTTCATTTGCCATTTTTATTGTACTTACTTATTTGTCACATGGTCGGAGCTCTTCCAGCAGTTTCTAATCTAAATTGTTCATAGAAAGAAATGTACAACCGTGATATGTATGGCACTGACAGCTTTTTTTTAAATATATATACATACAGTGGTAAAAATTCAATTCTCAGCTAGAGCGTCTTCTGTGTGGAGGCATACGTGAATGGGCGTGCCTTCGTTGAAGGTTGTGCATCAGGGCTGGTAACTCAGCACGTAAAAATCCTCTACCAAACATTAGTGGACCGGAGTTCCGCTGTGGCGACCCCTAACCAGGATAAGCCGAAAGGCACAACAACATGCATACAGTGGTAAAAATCTCACAGTATGAGATGAAATAAAAACTAGCATTACCTGAGAATTATGACAGCCACAAAGAAAGATCAATACATGTTTAAATACAGAGAACTGGCAGAAAGAGATGAAATTAGGCAGAAACATAAAGCAAAAACACATGTAATACTGAATATCAAATGAGGAAATTTTGCTATATACAACACAGACTGAGTTATCATCTGCAAATTTGTAAAGTTGTTTGATTTTAAGCTTGCCCTATTTCAATGTGTGCATTATTAAAATACCTTTGGTCTCCTTCACTTTTATACCAAGAATGATTAATTTTTATGAGCATTAAGTACTATAGCTGAGTGCAGATGGAATGAACCTAAATAATTTCCAGTAGCTTTCACTGAAATGTTAGGAGAACATAAATCAAATCCCAGACAACATGCCATGCCAGAAATATTGCATGGAAACTATTGCCATGTCAGTTCTCTCATGTATGCTTTTAACACATTAATCTTTATAAATTTCATAGCACTCTGATCCCTGTTAGAGGTGATTCCTACAAATGGTATGACATATATAAAAAAGGGAAAACTAGTTGTACAAGAATGATACTGGCATAAGGATTACTAAAATAGACTGTTGCCATAACTTCTTATGTAAGATCCATGTCAGAGATCACTTTGCATTGTTATTTTGTTGGCAGTTTAAATAAGCAATACCAGCTTAATCCTGTTATTTTTTTTCTAATAAGCATGCAAATTGGTCTTTGACATGGAACTTACATAATATTTTATGACAAGACCCTATTTTAGTTCATTTTTTATGCCAATATCATTCCTGTACATCTAGATTCCCCCTCATTTTTCCATTTTTTCTTCCTTAAGGAAAGTGCACACTACCCTTAAGGCTGGAAATCTAAATTTCACTAGTACTAGGTTACAACCCCCCCCCCCCCACCATGACCAAAAGAAGTAGCATACCTCCATGCATTAAAATCAAGTAACAAGCAAGAAAATCAAAAATGCTCATGTAGTGTTCTCCCAGTCTTGGTAAATTACTCATTTGATGTTATGAAAAAGTGACCATCAAGGAGCATATTAAAACAAAAATATTTTTTTAAATTTGCTCAAGAAATGTATCTTTCAAACAAAACAGTTAAAAATTAAGCTCTTTCATCCTTATTAGTAGGGTTCGTCAGAACTTATCCATTACATAATGCAGTTGTTATATAACATTGTTCCGTTGTCACATGACTTTAAGGAACCAATCAAAATTCAGTTGCCATGGAAAACTAGTAGAAGCATAATATGTAATGATATCTCAGTAGTCATGCAGTTGCCTAACAAAGAAATCAGTACCCTCCACTCACATAAGTAGTAAATGCAATTAATATGTAAAAAAATTGTATGTTAGTCATACCAATAATGATTCCTTATACTGATGTCTTAAACAATCTTTAAAAGTCTTATATAAAGCTTAAGAACTTTGAAAAAGCTTGTAAAAACTAATAACAAATTTATAAAAAGTTTATAAAAAAAATGACAGTGTTCAAAGTATCGCACTCTTCATCTTCAGTACAAGTGTAATGGAAACATGTTCGTTGAGTCATTTGAAGTTGGCAGCATTTAACTTAAGTTGCCATTTTAACTCTTTATATCCTGAAAAGTTTTCCCAGTTTCCTGCCCATTCATCAATAGGAGTGATCTCTAGAATGCCAAATACAATTGCTTAAAACCTTGGCATGCCACAGAATGTTTATACAATGCATTGTTATTGTTTTTGTTTTTTTATATTGTAGTTGTGGTCGCTCAATCTTTCCAACATAAAAAGTGGGACAATTGGTATACTTTGCTGGTAAATCACTCCCCTTAGAATGACAGTTACCTTTAACTAAATTTATCTTAATGCTTGTGTAGCAATCCAATGTGATATTGGGGGTGCCCATAATGCAGCTGCATTGGTTACAGCTCCTACATGTTTTGACGCCAATATCAGTATTATGTCTATCAGATTGATTACGTTCTAAAACTTGCTTAATGTTCATACTACTTTTGTGTATGAAGTTGGGTTTCTCTCCCAATTTGTGGTAAACATCATCATCTCTCTAAAATATACTCCAGTTGTTCTTAATAATGTCTTTGATGTGCTTACGTTGTTCATGATATGGGAGTATCAGAGCCTGTGAAAATTTGTTTGTAGAGTTAGTTTTTGATGCAGTGTGATCAGTTGTCACTAAAGGCCGAGAGTGGGTGACAGGTTTGTATTTGACCCCCAGTCCTTCAGTATTTGTTTCCCAATGTTGCTTAATAATTTCTCTTGGTAACCCCTCTCTAAAAACATGCTGTGAATCCTCTCATATTATTGCTTAAAAAGCTGAAGTTTAGATCACATCCTGGAGACTCTGACTAACTGCTACTTAAATAAGTTTTTTAATATGGTAGGGGAGACTACTACCAAAGTGCAAATAGGTATTAGAAAATGTGGGTTTCCTATAAATCATAGTGTCAAATCTGTTCAGATTGCTATAATTGTAAATGGTCACGTCCAGATAGTTTACACGGTTCTGACCAGTTTGGCAGGTACATTTTAAATAAGTCTGTTGTTTTGTTCAGATATGCAATAAACTCCACTATTTTGTCGGGGGGGGGGGTGTTCCAAAAATAAAAATGTTATCCAAGAACCTAGAATAAAATTTCCATTGTAAATTGAAAATTGAGTTTAAAATATATTTAAGTTCCCAGCTGTACATCACCAGGTTAGCATATACTGGGGCACATGCTGTACCCATAGCCACTCCCTTAAGTTGTTTAAAATATTCTCCTTCAAAAAAATAAAATAAAATTGCTATGTAAAATAATTTCCATTGACTCCATAAGGAGGTTTGTTTATAAGCCTATTTTCTAGACATGTAAGGCTTAAAAGAGCTGAGTGAAAGTTTTTAAGCCCCTGCATATGTGGTATGCAGCTGAATAAATCTATTATGTCTATTGTTACAAAAGTAATACTGTCACTGTAAAATTCTTGTTTAATCTTGTGTAAAAAATCCAAAGAATCTCTTAAAATATGGTTTATATGTAAACATATTTCTTTCAATGTCCTGGCCACAAAGATGGTCAAGGGGTAGGTTTTGGAGCCCTGTGCTGCCACAACTAATCTTAAAGAGGAATCTAGCATGTCTTTATACATTTTTGGGATCCCAAAGATGGATGGTATAATGGGGTTCTTTATATCAAGAAACTGGTGTTCCTGGGGTGAAATTATTCCTCGTGTCAAACAATCATCTAAAAACAGGTCACTCTGTACGCTATAAAAATTTAATTCTTTGATACTGTTTTGTATTTGTCATGGTCTAAAAGCATATTAGAAACTTTAACAGAGTAGTCAGTTGAGTTTATGAAAACCATACCCCCTCCTTTATCTGGTTTCATAACCCTTAGATCCTTGTTAAATCTGAGAGAGTTCAAAATATTGTTCTGTTCCCTGGACAGGTTTTGTGTCTGAGTGTTTGAGTGCTTTTCCAGCTCATATAGATCTCTTTCACAACATTTCCCCCTTTCCCTTTACGTACAGCTCACCACCATCTTGACATTGGATTTTGAATAAGCTATATGATTGCTTTCATCAGGGCTCTATGATTTCTCAGTCCACTTGTTAATGTCATTACAGTACTTCTATTGTTTAAAGCTTTTCAGTGCTCACAGTAGTGATAACGGACTCATCTGAGAGTAAACAGAGAAAACCATTAGGAAAGGCAATGCTAGTTAAGCAGTTGATATTTTGGACACTGATATATACTTTTCATTAATAATACTTTGTGTATCTGGTTGGCTTATATTCCTGCAGCAGCAAAGAAAATTATGATATTTTTAAAGTCCCTTTATTTGTGTGCCATGTCTGTGATATAAATGAAGCAAAATCATCAGTGCAATACTTCTTAATATATTTGCCAAGAAGCTATAAACAAAAAGACTGCTCAAGCTATGAGCCCTTCATCTGGAAATGTCAAGTTGTTATGCTGTCCATCCCTGTTAACGACCCTTATGTTTACCCAAAACACATACTGCAGCTTAATTAATCCTAATGGACACCATTATTCAAACTTAAACTGACAGCAGACAAGATACACATATTAATCCCTCTGGCCAAAAGATTTTATACAAATGCAGTGAATCTTGAAGCATCTCCATAACGTAACAGCTGTGCTCTTTGGAATCAGTATGGGACTAGTCAGCCATGAAACATGAAAGATAAGAACAAGTTACAGCATTATGACACAAACCACATGGCATCTATTTGGAAAAAAGCTGATACAAAATCAGTCAAAATAGGAAACGTAGATAAGACATAATAATTCAGTGTCCAGAAAAGAAAAATAATCCCTATGCATTTACCAGAATTCACAAGTTACAGTTAAATAGACAACTAAAATAAAATGTCGCCTCTAAGTGCTGTATTATTAATAAAACACAATTCAGTACTTAAATATTGGCATTTGAACAGCCAGTAATGTCAAACAATTTTGACAATTAGTTTATGGTGCCTGTTGGTTAACATGAAATAATAAAATATGAATTTACGTATAAAATGATACCTAAAACGTTAAACTAGCAAATTCTATTACAGCAAGGCATTCCTTAATGTATGAACTCATGGTCAGAATTGTAATACAGTGTTGAAGTTGTGTATCTCTTCTTACCAACATCCATTTTCTTTTAAAGAATGGGTACAAGGCCAAACTTTCTATGCACTTCCAAGGGGAAAGTTACTGTACTGTAAAAATGGGAATGGAGCTAAACAGGTATGGGTACCAGCACTAGTGACCTTGTACCTTAAACCTGGACATCTGCACAAAATCAGAAATCTTAACCAATATTTACTGAGGACTTTACTCTTTAAGGATAGAATTTAATCAACTACCTTATGCATACTACTTGGCAAAAACTATTGCCAAAGATAACTCAGCTTTGAAACATACAAGACCATTCACTTCCCCAAATGTAGGACTTCTGAACTTCTTTGTACTTTGGATTGCATCACTATCTTAAAAGCAAACAATAAGGGTAACGGAAGTCTTTCACTTATATGTCTGATAAGGTGGTGCCATTTATTCAATGCAAGATGTGACCACAACTAGATCTGACAGTGAGGCAGAAAAAACTGAGAAGAAATGGGTGAACTCTCACAGACAGGCTAGCAACAACAAACAACAGATAAACCATTATGGCATCACTTTTATCAGTCTTTGCAGACTGATCACCGTGACAGTGTTTGTTGCTTATGCATTTAAAAACTGGACTTCAAACTGTGCAATGAAGACATTCCCCGGGATTTTATAAATCTGTGTAAGCACATTGTAAAGCCTACATGGAATGTTACTGTGTCCATGTATATGGTTCCCCCTTGGCAGTGATCCAAGCATATTAATCATGGCATATTGCCAAGGGAGAGCCATGGAACATGAATATTGACTCAGTGTAGGGAGTGTAGTGCCAACTGTGTCCGCAGATGAATAAGACACCCCCTGCTCTGTCCAATTGTATTATATCAATGTTTATTTTATTGTTTTAAGGGGTTTTTTTTTTTTTTCTGTTTTTTTTTTTTTTAAACAAGCATGCTTGCATGGCACTTTGGGGAGTGCAACAATGCTAAGAGGTGCCCAGACAACTGCCATTCATCTAAAAATAGAAACCAGATACAATGAACTGTTTATTTAAATGTCATGTTTAAGCATAGCTGAGTGGGTTTGCGTGGCACAGCACGGTGATCAGCAGTGCTTATAGGTAGCTCAGAGTTATATATAAAAGTATAGCAGAATTCCACATATCTACAACCTCATAAGCAGTAGGTGTGGGGTTTGAATACATGGAAATGAAAATAAGCATTTATTTTTGAAATACAAATTATACCAATTATTTTTAAATTCTGGCCTGATGCACTCTGCTAAGCTCTACTAAGACCTGCTAAGCACCGCATAATCACAATGTTGTTGTTTGTCTTTTGGCTTTTTCCCGGCAAGGGGTCGCCACAGCGGAACTCCGGTCTGCTAATGATTGGCAGTAGATTTTTACGAAACGCCGAGGTGCCAGCTCGACGCTCAACCTTCAAGGAAGGCACGCCCATTTACTCACGCTTGTCTTTCGAATGCTACCCAACCGTGGGGAGGACATGCAGACTCCACACAGAAGGCACTCCCAAGCCCAGCCGAGAATCGAATGGGTGAACCTCTTGCTGTGAGGTAACAATGCTACTGCCGTACCACTGCGGCATACCGCATAAAAATGTTTATGCTCTGCTTGACTCTGCTTGGCTGTTTTGCACACTGCTAAGCATACGGGGTCTTCATGTTTTCGCACTGGTCAGCTCAGCTGCACTGGTTTGTCCACTGCTAAGTGATGCGATGCATTTTTAAATGTTGTCCAGTGGCATGTAAGGGTGTGAAAACAGGTTATATTAAGCCAAATGGGCAGGAATGCAGCATAATCCATTGGAGTTCTGTCTCTGAAGGTTACTATGGCAGGTGTTGGTGAGGGTTCACATTTTCGCACACAGCATCGGGGCATTCTGGAGTCCAGGGTCATGGTCAGACTCCTAATAAAAAACATTAAGACTGGCTGCTGCAGAGAGGTTTCCAGGGCTCATAGTGCAAGGCCGAGGAGTGGGACCAGCTGGCAAGGGAACTCACCAGTGCAGCAGGTACCCCTCACACAAGTGAGCAGTGTTGTCACCACCATGATGACCTGAAGAGATGAAAAGGGGAGCTCTTGGACACCTGGATCCAAATATTTTAGGCAGTGAATGTTCCTCATGTATCTAAGTACTTTTACTTCTGTTTGACCAATATCTAATCTGAATATCTGCTAAACTGGTATGCATAATGGTGTGCCTCTCTCCCAACAGCTGCAGAGGAGAGGGCTCGGAACATGGAGGTGCATGTCGGGTGCTTGGCCAGGATGCGCCGTGAGTGTGGCGAGTATGGATGTATTATGCTAACTGTAGTGAAATAAGCAAGAAAGAGTAAAGCATTAACTGCAATAAAGTATGTACAGTAAAGTTTGAATTGCAATAAATGTGGACTTAGAGCTGTAGTGCAATAAATAAATAATGCTAACTGTAGTGCAATAAAAACATGAAACAATACCATTGCCTGCATTAAAGTACATACAATAAAGTCTGTAGTTCAATGGAATTAGAGCTGTTTTTCAAGAAATGAATAATGCCAACTGTTCTGCAATAACACATGAACCAATACCAATAACACCAATGTAAATTGTGTACATCAGGATTGTCTTGATTTAACTATTGCAGTGCAACTGTATGCATTCAGGCTATATGGTAAGGTGCTGCAGTCAAGGATAACACTGTAATAGCTATAGAATACAAATATAATAGATGCCAAATGTCTTATTTAACACATACACTACTGTTCAAGGCTGTTTCTACGCCAATATTGTTCACATAATGCTCTGTCATCTACAAGCAGCAGGTAAGCAAGGTATATGGGAGAGGTAGTGCACTCCATGCTCTGATATTGTTTGTTGACTTCACAGATATTTCAAACGAATAATATTATATTTTGTACACCTGCATTCTATATACTAATGTCAAGATTGCCTACTGTCTCTGTCATGCTTGTATTTCCTGTATGTGTGTTCTACTGTCACTGCAGTCTAGTATACAACTGTAGTACTACTACCAGGTGAAATATTGGTTCAGGTGAGCTCTAGGAAAATATCATTCAGTCAGTAATCAGCAGTGACTCAGCAACTCAGTATGTTAAATGTTCTGCCTGTAGTGCATTTTGCCACACACAAACCAGGGTTTGCATCCAGTGCTATGTAGCACTAAATATTACAGTATCAGTCGCATAATGTTTACAAATTCTCTCTCCACAGGAACTACAGGTAAATGGATGAGGTAGCCCATATAATGAGCAAATAATTGTGTGTTTAGATGTCACAGACTGTTAAAATCGTTAGCAAGAATGTGAAAGTACAGCATAACATAAAGGAAATAAATATAATAATAAACTAAAAAGAAATAAATAACATGTATAATATTTGTATGGCTGTATGCCTGGAGTGTCTGTTCAAAGTTGCTGCAGCCAATTCATACATTCCATGCACATGTCCTCTGCAGTCACTGCTATTGGGTTCTATCCCCATGCCTGCCAAGCAAGACATGACAGTTGTTTAGTTTCTGTACTGCACTCATACATGTCTCTCAAGTGTCATTATGTCAAGTAATGTAATTAGTAGTGTGTAATCCATCTGTTACAGGATTACCATTGGAATGATTACCTAAATTGCATAGGATCACTAGCCCACAGTACACCTTGGTAGTTATATAGGTCCACCTGATGTGGAAGTGTTCTGTGTAGCTATGTACCCGCAGTTGTTACTGCTTGGCTCATACTGTCCCATGCAAATAGCTTGAGAGGTATGTACATGCTACAGCAGCTATAGGGGACTTGTACACATAAAGAAAGGACAGACCCATAGAGTAGATAGTAGTACTGTTGTCAAGTAAACAGCCTATAATGGTACTACTGGACTGTTTTTCTGTCTCTCCCCGCCCCTTATCTTCATTTATTTATTATTGTTATCCATTGGTTATGGTTTACTATTCTCATATGTTGTTAAATTACCTGTATATTGAGGCATGTGTATTATTATTATTATTATTATTATGTGTTATAACGGTTGTATATCTTAACATATCTTGTTAACATATCTTGTTATATTACCTATTTGGTTCGCCTTATGTTGTAACTGTTACTGGCATGCTGTTAACATACTGACTATTCTGTCATTTATTGTTGTGTGCCAGGTAATATGCATTGATATGTAATTGGGTTATTTCCATTGTCCTGGCATGCGGTTATTACTAACTATGTTTTGTTAATAGCTAACCTATACTTATTGCTATACCTCCATCACCACAGCACATCATGGTAGGCCAGTTCCTGATGATCCACCTAGCTTGCCATAACTGGCCATGGCACCAGGTCCTAGCATGTTTGGAACACAGGCTGTGGTGACCCTCCACTGCCTCTGCACAGCCTGCAGCATTGGGTGGAACCACCTCAGGAGACAGGGCCCGGCCTCCCCCTGGGAGCAGTGGCAGAGGGGCTGCAGTCACCTGACAGGAACTGCTGGTCATGGTAGACAGAATCACTCATCATACCTATGAATGTCACCTGCCCCAGATTGAGGGCACACTGGCCAACCTGCTGGGCCAGGCCAGCCCTCGTGCCCAGCCTCCAGCACAGCCACCTTCGGGACAGTGAAGAAGCAGTGTTGACTGCCCATGGATGGGGATGTCAGTCATGTTGCTGCCATCTGGAGGCACAGGCGTCCGATTCCACAACAACCTCCCCATCCAAGGTGTTTATCCCCCTCATGTGTCACACACCACCCCTGTCTGCTGCCTTGACTGTCTGCTATTGTATCATCTCCTACCAAACTTACTTCCCCACATGTACTTATGTCCCTTCCCCAACATTCCACTCTCTCTCCTTAAAAAAAAAATGGGTACCTGTTCCACAAAAAAAATATTACCCCATACATAGCTCTCCATTTCGCACACATGTCCACTGGACACAACTAGTTTGGTCCAATTGGTTTGACAACACATTTTTGTTGTCCTCACCCGTCTCTCTCTGGAGGTTGAGAGTCCAACTTCATCTACAAAACCTGTCAAAATGCACAGCAGTTGCTGTACAAGAAATGGATAGCTATTCTTCTTTCCTACACCCATCCTGCACATCACTACCTGCCTTTCACATTGATTTCCCCCTGCTGGCCCCCATTCCACCCCTTTCCTATCACCCCCTTTTTCTTTTCTTTATATTTTTTTCATGCAGGTTTGGGCGGATTTCTGCAGAAAGGCATGATGCGGCACACCATGCCACTTTGCTTAGCTCAACTTGAATGAGCTTTAATGAGTTTTAAAGAGCTTTAATGTCTATATGTGTCTATTACATTGTTACTAACATGTAGAAAATAAACTCATCTACAGAACCCAGGCCCCTCTCACCTATAGTACATTGCATTAACCCACCACGCTATACCAACTTTAGATTAAATAGGTGTTTCCAGCAAAACATACTGCTTGCTACTTATAGACATTACGCATGTAACTGAAATAAAAAGCTAATGTGAAAACTGGGAGTGTAGCCTGGACTCTGGTGCAATAATAAATAATAATAAAGATATACTTATGGATGTTAGTGATGTCTGCGATAGCAGGCATATGTGCCTTTTTATCAGTAACTTGTGAAAAGACACCTGCTAAGGCAGCAATGGCAAAGTACATGTACAACTGGGACCCTGGTGCAGAAATACAACCATATAAAGCCATGCACATACTCATGGATGTAGAAATGTTTCAAAGCATGTATATGTGCACATATATCCTACAAATACACATGCTTTTGCAGTGTCTCATTAGCTCAGTCTGTTAAATGCTTTGCATGCAGTACATTTTGCCACACACAGTCCTGGGTTTGAATCCAGTGTTGTATCACACTTCAATTACATTATTGTGAAGACAGCAAGTAATGACTGAGTCATGCAATCTTATTCCCCACTGGTTACTGCTACTTAATTAACTGCTACCCAGTTTTTCAAGACAAAGGCCTGCAGGCAGAGACACAATGCACATATCTATAAAGCCTAACTATATGTCGCCTACTACTATGTTAGTCGCACTGTTGCATAACAAATGTACCTTAAGCACATGCCCCAACTGCACTGTATAGAATACCCTTGCTCTGGCTTTGCTGTAATGAAAGGCATGACACAGCTGACATGGTTACATGTACCGCTTGCTGTCCATCAAAGTGTTCACATTCCCCCATGTGTTGTAGACTACAGCAGTAGCTGCAGCCTGTAGCATATACAGCTGTATGTAAAGGTAGCTGTACTGACCTACCATACCTCCCAACCCCCTAGAACAACGGATCTGGACACAGATATACTTAATGGGGTGGGCAGAGATAGGGACATGTTTAACAGTTTGCACCTACAAAGATAGTTAATTGATAGAATAACAGCTATTGCAGTAGCATGCATAGTCTGACAGGTATGAAGTGTGATACACATGAGTCTCTTCCCTTAATGACCTCAGCCCACAATGATTGCCAGTGCACTGCATGATGACCACAATGGTATGGGACACTGACTACACATATGAGGCAAAACTTTTCACATACTTCATAAATCTTTACAATGGACTGTTTGTACCTACCCTCTGTGATGCTGTAGTCTTCACACCTCAGTAATGTCCATCTCAAAAACTAAGACAGGGGCCAAGGCCTACATGAAGGCCTTATATATTGCACTGTGGTGGCATGTCATTGGCTAATGATAGTGCAATACAGCTGTTTTGGCTGCAATTAACAATTCTGAGCCACAGATTGGTACAGAGGCAATTACCTGCTAATGAGCAGTACCTTAAAAAGGCAAGCAGCTGGGTATGGGGAAAAGGTCTGTATGATGCTCAACACACAGAGTGTGTATTATCAAAAGATTACCGGAAGCAAAGTTCAACAAAGGAGTACTGCATTCCACTAGGTATGTAATAGATTTCTCCATATAACAGGATGCAGATGGGAGGATGGAGGTATGGGAAACAAGGATTACAGCAGTAAGCCTGTCTTAGATCTATGATGATGACATGTCATTGACACTCTGCTGTCCTACACCTACACCTATATCCATGCCTCTTAACTGTCCCTGATTTCAATCACATCTCAGCTTTGTCCCTGTCAATCCCACCTACAATGGTCAGAAAGCTAGTGAATTACATATATTACATAGTGCCAATAAGGGAGGGTGAACACCTCTGTAACATCAAACAATGTACTGTAATTCACCTCCTCTCATTCTGTCCAGGCCTCACATAATTAGTTCTAACATTGCAAAACTGACCCTGAATGCCTCTGATGTATTCTGGCTAAGTCCCTGTTTCTGTTGACATTTGCCCCTTGTTTGTTTGAGAGCTATGCCTAACAAACCTGTCAGCCTCCTACAGCAAGAACTCAGGACAAAGCCATAATTAATGGGAGGACAAAGGCCCAAACTCAGCAACAGTGTATATGTATTGCTCGTACAAAGTAAGAACGTGAATAGACTAAACTGATATTACTGTAGCGTAACTGTGTTCTGAAGGGTATGATGTGTGAAACTCAGATATCTGTCTTTATTTTCTGACATCAGCCATCAATGATTGGCCAACCATTTGTCAGAAATCCACAAGTTTGTGTGAAAATGACCAAGACTATGGGCCAATATCTTGACAGCCTGCACACATCTGTATAGATGAGAGGATTGATGTCTACAGGGAACATATACTACAGCAGGTTTGCATTGCTGCTGAACTGTCCCCATATAGTCATTGCAATATCACACTGCTATTTGTCAGAAAATGGCTACATGACATACTAATGGAAGTTTGCCCATAGGGGGACTCCCCACAGTAGAGTGCAGTGGTGGGTGTAGGAACATACAGCAGAATCTGTCATGTCACACAGGGACATACCCCAGTATTGCTACTATCTTGGTGATAACCACACACTTAGTGTGTTGCCAGACTGTAAGGTATGATGCAGTGGATAGTGCAGGCCATTATGGATGTGCTGGATCTTTACATAGTGAATATCCATGCATCTGGTCCTGTAATGTGTTCCCCTCTTGTTGTCTTTCAGAAACCATGTACCACAGGAGACACACACCCTTCTTAACTGTGGAGAATGACATTATACTGGATGTACTGAGGCACCACGATTAGATCTTGCTGTCCAGGAGTAGGCACAATTGGGAACAGTGGGCAGCAATGTGGGCAGACCTTCTGCTGGCTGTCAATCAGATTGGCCAACTGGACAGGACCTATGAGCAGGTCCGACACTGGGCCACAGATATGGTTCATGCTGCACGACAAAGAGCAGCTGCTGTTGCCAGGGATCATTCCAGCACTGGTGGAGAGCCTGTGATGAAACAGACACTGTTGGTCACAGAGGACTTCCTGGTGAACCTTGGAACAACCAACAGCTCCCAGGCATCCAGGCATCCATGCATCGTGGAGGTGGGTGCCACAGTGCCCACAGGTGAGGACCGTCCAGATAAGCTTACTGTGTTCAGCAGTGTAATACTGTATCAGTCATTGTGACAGGCTGTACATACCGGTACATGGGTGTCAGGTCTATCTGCTTTGGGGTGAGGTTGTTTTTTATGCTCAGTTGTGCATGCATACTCAGAATGTCATCAATATAGCCATTATTACAGTAGCTACTGTACATGTGGATATATGCGCAAATTACCTTGTAGTGCTGCAACAGGTGGTGGTGCTGACAATACCTCTCCTTCACATTTTCATAAGTCAGTCAGGTGGGGCCCAAGCCCATGGTCCTGTACCTGGTAAGTGTGAAACTGTTGTTTTAAAGATCATATATATACCCTAAGAAAGTTAAGGGTTGCCATTTTGCCTTATGTGCAAATGTGATGCTTAGCCAGATTAGAATATTTGTATGTTCCATTCTGGAATAGTTAACTATAGTGCATAGACTGGGTAATCACAAGTATGTAATTGTGCAAACATTAACACATTTACACTTATAGTTATGTATGACTATGCACCCTTCTATACATGAGGCAAGTACTCCAAGATGCCTGTTCAAACACAACAGGAAGATAGTACATACCTGAGGCAGTGGTACCACTACTGGCATATCATTCTCAATATAGGTGTACTGGGTTTTACGTTTAGTTCTATCACATACACTGTCACATTGCATACCTTACATGTGTATTGTACTGGCAACATTAACTGGATGTAGCTGAAGTGCATGTCATAATGAGCATGACTTCTCTGTGTATGTTGTTGTGAGTTTGTCTGTTGTGCATGGGAGCAGAGATGTGAAGATGTGAGACTTGTAATGCAGTTGTGGATGCTCATCTGTATGAGTCTGTGTGGATTACCATACATAACAGTAGTAATGTACTGCTGTTGTTTTGCTTCTTACAGCTGACCGGTGGTGTTGGAGTGTGCCCCCTCACAACCTGATGTTAGTGTCTCATCAGATGCTGTTGATGATGGTGGCCATAGTGAGCACAGCTGGGGTTGTCGGTGGCTGAATCTGTCCCAGAGGTTGACATCCCTCTTCTGCCCCCATTGTCACTGCACACAATCAGTATGCCCACACATACCCAGTCGCCAGATGCCACAGATATTGGACAGTCAGAGGGTGACGACATTGAACAGGGCAGTATGACAACTATGCCATCAGTGAGTGTAGACACTGGCCATAGCCAGACAGCTGGAGAGGTCCAACACAGGTGGATTGACAGGGGTGTTCATAGGAGGACTGCTGCCCATCCACCACCTCTTGCAGGTGTCACATCAAGGGTCACTCACCACATGTTTTGGTCCTTTATGGAGGCACAGGCATGTTCTGAATGCAGCACCAGCTGGATGCTTAGGGTTATGGATGCAGCACAGTCCAACATCTGTGACTGCCTCCAACTCATTGGGGACAGCCTGGATCAGTTCACTGTTGCAGTGGATAGATGTTGAGCTGAGACAGTGTCTGTCTTTGACCACACAATGTCTGTGCTGGAACATCAGGTTGGAGTTGGGTGTGGGACACGTGGATGAATGTCAGCAACACCATCTGCTGGGAGCCCATGTGGCTGTGCACAGTCATGGTCCCATAGTGGCAATACCTACAGCTCTACAGAAGGAAGTGTGCTGTCCACACCATGACATGGCAGGCCATGGGCACATGGTCCTGGGCAGTCCCATGGGGGACACAGCCCCAGCATTTTTCAGTCGCCATCAGGTACTAGCAACGCATCTGACATCGGGCATGGTGGTGCCAGTGCTACTCCTGGCAAAGCCAGTTCATGTGTTCGTGGCCAAAGATGCTGAACTGTCCACTCTACCATGTACTGTCCACAGCTGTCCAGCATACAGACATGTAGGGCTAGCACAAGGCTTAACTGTGTGTATGCACACATGCAAACACCACTGTCACACGCAGGTCACCAACCGACACAAACGTCACCTCTCCATGGTCCATCTAACCCTCACCCCTTCCTGGCACCCCCACACCACACCCTGTGCATGTGATGATACTTGTGCCACATCCCTGCCATTCATGCCACCAATTCAGGGAAATGCAAATATGAGTCTGATGCATAGGGTGACTATATTACTTTACATATACTTATGCTGTGCAATATTATTTTGCCATAGCACTTGTTGTGGGCCACTACAGGTATTGTATGCTGCCATGTGTCATGACTACACATCAAACTTTGTGTATCTTTGTTGAATGATGTTAGACTGGTGGTAGTGTTACAGAATGACAGGTGTGTCAAGATCCTGTGTATGTGTCCGTCCCAGTGTCTGAGGGGTTAAACAATGGACACATGCTGGCAATACAGCGGCACAGGATGGCATGGTGGCATAGCAGAAATATGATGTCAGCAAGCTAAGGCAGTATGCATGCATGGCTCCTAGGTGCATATATGTATAACAGTGTATCAGGAACAATGGGGGCAGTCAGCGTAATCCTGCATTCATACTTTGTGACAAGGTCTGCTACCCTCAATATGTGTCACCTGGGTTTTCTGGGTCTACAAATCTAGAAGGTGGTGACATCGGTTATACTTATCTGGAGGAGGGCAACTTAGAGGCCAGCAGCTAGTCACATGCCCATAAAATGAATAACCATTTCACAGAGATATATCATACATGCATGTCTGTAGTGCTATAAGGGGATATATTTATACACACACACAAAGTTGGCTGATGTAAAATTAGAACCTCTATCTATCTACAGCTCACTGTATTTATTGCATGCTCCATGGAGTTTATCTGATATTAAACTATCAGCCAGCACCCTTAAGGTGGATGACATCAGCAGGCCTTGTAGAGGAGGCCAATGTAGAGGCCAACAGCTAGTCACAAGTCTTTAAAATGCATAACCATTGCACAGAGATAGGCATGTATGTAATACCACAATGGGATATATTTACATACACACAAGTTGGATGATCTGATATTAGAACCCTACCTATCTGCTATTACACACTACAGTTCACAATACTTAATGCATGCACCATGGAGTTTATCTGATAGTAGATTGTCAGCTAGTGCTCTTAAGGTGGATGACATCAGCAGGCCTTGTAGAGGAGGGCAATTTAGAGGTCAGCAGCCAGTCACTGGACCATAGAATGCATACCACTGCACAGAGTTAACCCATATAGACACATCCGTAGTGCTGTAAGGGGATATATTTACACAGATGCACACAAGTTGGTTGATGTAAGATTAGAACCCCTACCTATCTACGATTACACACTACAACTCACAGTACTTATCGCACGTGCCACAGGTTATGTCTCTTGTATATGTGGATGCAGGCACAGTACTTGTGGAGTACACAAAGTGGCCTTGTGTTAGACAGCATGTGTGGCCTGCAGAGTAATACTGCTTGGTACTGTTATTGTATCTCTTGTCCTAGAAGTGGGATACCTGGTAATATCCCTGATATGTGTGTACAGTTACCAGTATGGCCATATGTGGCTGTTTGCAATTTGATAGAGGGACATGTGGCCAGGGACAATATGGCCTGCCCAAGGCATGCGTTGGAACCATAGTACGTTACAGCACTTGCTTATCTGTGTCTGTCTACAGGGTGACATTCCACAGTCACAGGGGTCTGTGGGTGAGTGGATTATGTACTATTCTGGCTTTTGTCTGGTTCCATCTGACAACTGTTGTGATGTGTAAATGCAGATAACTCCAGCATTCCGTGGCTTGTGGGGACACCCGTACATCCCCACACATATCTATATAAATGTGTATAACAGGGATGTCTCCTTAACTGTTGTGTGTGTACTTTATGTAAATGTGTTATACAGATATATGTGGAGAGTCTATGTATTATTGTACTTTATATAGCCATATATATATATATATATATATATATATATATATATATATATATATATATATATATATATATATATATATATATATATATGTGTGCCACATACTGATAGATACACTAATCAAGCATGAGGGGGGTAGAGAGAGACAGATATGTGTATGTAGCTGTATGTATTTACAGACATAGTTCCACATAGCAGGTCTTTGGGCAGAAGAGAAAATGGACTTGGGCTCAAGTTGGCTAAGGGTAGTAGCATGCCCAATGTGACTGTCAGTACTTACAAGGTGACTCCAGGCCAGAGCTACCTGTACTGCAGTCCGTGATTATGTGTGCTGCAGACCATTGGCTGCTGCACCTGTTACCACAGTACAGCACTTCCCTGATACTGTCCAAGGCATTCCCCATCTGTTTTCTGACATTAATATGTGACTCATACCTCTCACCTGTACAGAGCTTCACAGAATGTCCAGATTTTTGCCTCATATTTTTGATCCATTTTACATAACATTGTAGTCTATTGGCAAATTAGTGGCAAAGCATTGAAGATTGAAGTTAAAAAATAATGAGAGACACTTGAGTTTCAGATGCCATAGACATCAGGAGATTCATGTGAATGCAAGACCTGTTATTCTATCAACTTTCTAAATTTGTAAGAGCAATATTTAAAACTTGTCGCTGTTTGAAGGCCTTTGTCCCACTTTTATTCATGGCCTTTGCCAGATTTCTTTCTCTTAGAGGTTGAGAGGTATGATGTAACATATAATATATATAACAGGGTCTATATTACAACGTCAAACTCACAGGAGTCCGAACGTAATAGCGAACCCAAATGTTCGAAATTCGAAAATAGCGAGGCCACAGCACACCAATTTTTTTCCCAGAGAAAAAAATATCGGTGGGCCATTTTTGGGGCTTTGCTATTTCCTCCACTGTGGTGCGATCTCGGAGTTGGTATATTTAAGTAGGGGGCACAGCCCCCCATGTTAGGGGGTGTGGTGGGGTTTTTTTGTACTGGAACAGCATTTTTTTTTCCCTGGGAAATCATGACTTCAGCAGCCCAAACACACTCTATCATGTTCCTAGTTTGTGCATGTGCCTCATTATGGTGTTCTTCAGTGGGTGTGTGTGCATTTCTGATGGCTGTCATCATCCATGGTTCCAGTGCATAGCCAGCATCCCCAGTAAATGGCCATGTGGGATGTCTCCCCTAGAAAACATCTGGTACAGCTATGACATGTGCCAGATATGGGAGTCATGATAACTTCCAGGGCTGCCAGGACACACATTCATGATTATGCCCTGGGCATTGCACACAACCTGGTAGTTTATGGAGTGGTACCCCTTTTGGTTGACATAAAATCTACCTTCCTCACCGTGTGGTGCTTTAATGTGTACATGAGTATAATCTATGACACCCAGTACCTCAGAGTAGTGTGCTACATGCTAGAAGTGGTGCATACTGCTGGCCCTCTCCTCAGGGGTGAGGGGAAAATAAATGTGCTCATTGACATTTGGTAGCATGGCATCCAGGAACTGGTGGAGTACCTTGGATGCTGATGGCTGTGAGCCCCCCCCCCATCATGTCCCCAGTTAGTCTTTGTAATGTACCCATAGATAATATCATAAGAGATACACATACCTTTGTTTCCACTGGGGAGGTTCCTCTCTGTTGGCTTTGGGTCTGAGTTGAGGTCGGCAGAGCTCAGTGAGTTCTTCTAGTATGTCTCTGTCCACCCTGTAGCTCTCTACAATCTCCAGTTCATGTAACCCATGGAAAGTTACCCTGGGCCTAAACACTCTTCAACTTCTCAGTCTAGGCCTCTGGTCAGCAACAGCAGCAGCAACATTGACCTGAGCATCTAGCATATACATATGTAGCAGATCTGCAGCATCCCCAAGCATTTCTTCAGTTAAAAGTCCCAAGTCTGTACTCCACCGGTGCAGAGTGTGGGGGTGTAATCAGAATGTAGGGTTTCTGCAACCTTTACAGTGATCTGCTGTAGGTGCAACCTTTGTGGCTGTCTATCTATGATGCATTCCACTTGCCAAGTACATCATTAAGGACTGTTAATCGCCCTAGTTTAAGCAGAACAGGGGTCATCAGTAATTAAGAAATAATTGCCTTTCTCAGCCAATTTTTTTTTATTTTGCTTTTATTTAACAGCCTTCCTTGCTCAGCACTGTGGCAAGCTGCGCAAACACATGCTGTGAAGGTAAATAATGCTCAGCAGTCATTGTACATGCACCCTGGCTGAGCACAGTAGCATGCCACGCAAACATGCTCAAACCTGCTGAAACACATGCCCTGAAGGTAAATAAAGCATAGCAGACACTGTACACGCCCCCTGCTGAATGCAGTGGTGTGCCGCACAAACAGGCACTACTGTGTTCCAATGAGCTTAAAAGAATGCAGACACACTCCATTTTAATGTCAGCTGCCTCTTATGTGGACACCAATATGGTTCTCTGCCTACACGGATGGGATCTGCGAACATGGATACCCATTTGTGGATTTAGTGACCCCAGCTCATTTGCATAGAGATCCGTGCACACAACCTGGGAACTACATGGTTCCAGGCCCTGCCTCCTTACCAACCACAGCAGTCTACCATTGTACATACCCCACACAGGGTCCTATAGTGTGTTACTCTCACATACTACTAATTTTCATTTTTACTTTTTTTTTTTCTTAACAGCATGTTTGCACACTGTAGTGCACTGTGCAAACATAACCTGATTATTAAAAAATATATATTTTAAATTTACATTTCTGACACCAACACAGGGTCAGCAGGACTGCCTGTTTGTTGGATCACTCTACTACACTCATTTGCATGCAATTCACTTGCTTCTGAGGTGATTTGCATGCCACGGACACGTCTGTGTTGGGGCACTCATGCACACCCCTCAGCTCTGTTTACTGGATTGCAAACCTGCTTATTTTTGTGTAACTGTGCCACTATGCCAACATGGAAAATAAGTCCATGTAGGCTTTATTAAATTCCAACCATTATTTTGAACTTAAACCTATAAATCATTTAACAGGATAGAAGATGGTTTGAGTAAATATATTGGGCTTCATTTTACAGTACAATGTTAAAAATGTCATAACTCACTGAAATTACTGTCAAACATATCTAAAAAACATAGTTTTCTGACAGTTGTGACTGTAAAGTACAGTTACTTGAGTAAACTTACCATAACAGTAGATACTCGAATGATCAGTCCTGCAGTAACTTAAGCTATATTGGTTATATCTTGCAAGGATATAACAACCTTCCAGCTCCAAAGCTTCCGGGCATGTTAACCATGCCCAAACTGTTAGACAGCTCAAGCCGAGCTATCTGAAAAAGACAGATTCGGACACAAAGCTCTTCAAAGCTTTCATGTCAACAAAGAGAGAGAGGGAGACTAAGCCCTAAATGAACAATGCTAGAAACAACAAAGATTAAAAGTCCATACCTTGTTGAAAACAATGCATCAAGAAATAAGAGGGATGGAGGGAAGGAGAAGCAACTGCAGCAGTGATCATTTGAGCATTTACTGCTATGATAAGTTTACTTACACCTTACACAGCTGTGCTTTGTTCTTCATATTGGTCACTGCTGCAATGCCCTAAGCTATGTGGGTAGATTATCATAGCTTACAAATTCTGGGAGGTGGAAGGAGAAGAGTCCAGGAGCCCCTAGTGAATGGTCCTAGCAAAGCCTAATCTAGACCTAGAGAAGAAATCAGTCTTATAACATTTGGTAAACGTATGTACAGAGGACCAAGTTGCTGCTTCTAGAGCACTTCTAGAATCCAACTCCTTTCCAGAAAGCCACATAAGAAGCAAAGGCCCGGGTAGAGTGGGCCTTGGCTCTGCCTGGAATAGTTTGATTATGATGAGTATAGCAAAATGTAATATCCTCAAATAACCAATTGAAAATATTCTGCCTTGATACAGGTTGTCCCTACTGCTTGCCTTCACAGGAAATGAGCAACTGATCTCAAGATCTGAAAGATTTAGTTCTGTCAAGACAGTACCTGACTTCACTGTGGACATCCACATTATGGAGTATCCTTTTTCCATCACAGGTCCAGTTGACTTACAGAGGTCAGAGTAATCAGTAAAACTGTTTTCAATCTTAAGAACCTCAAGTCAGCCAGGTTAGCTGGTTCAAATGAAGCAAGAGTTAGCTTCTCTAACACACAATTAAGATCCCAAGGAGGGGCAGTCAGTTTTCTCGAAGGCCACTTATGCATCCCCTTTTCAAAAACATTTTAACATGAGAAGGCATTGAAATAGGAGGATTCATGAGCAGACAAATGGAAATGGCTGATAAATGAACCTTGGGTAAGAAAGTTCATAGAATAGTAACTCACACAAATATTGTAATACCAGAGAACAACTATCCCTGAATGGGTGTTGGCTATTTTGTTGGCACCAACTAGAAAACTTTTTTCATTTGCTAAAATATGATTTTCTAGTAACAGGCTTTTTTGCCTCGATTAGTTCTGCTGCACATCCTCAGTAATCAGGTGCCTAAAGGAAATTAAGACCTTATCATCTAGACAGCTAACTGAAGCTGATTCGAGTTGGGGTATATCAAAAAACCCTGATCTTGTGTGAGTAGATCCAGTCTGTGAGGAAGCTTGTTGTAATTGCCTGTATCTATTTCCAAAAAAAAAATGAGAGCAGCTGCTGCCTGGGATAGAAGGGAGTCATCAAATGATATTAGGGGATTCCTTCTGAATCTTCAGAAGTACCTGGCTATCAGTGAAAGGACTGAAAAAAAACACAGGAACATTCTTTTCCAAGGAAAAGAAAAGGTATCTGTCTTCCAAGCCTTCTTGCATGGAGTCCTGAAGCAGAATCTTGCCAGATGATTATTCTGAGAGGAGGCAAATAAGTCTACTTGAGGAACTCCCCACGCATAAATTGCATCTTGGAAGACTCTCTGATCTAGTTTCCATTCATTAGGGTCTGCCCTGATCCTGCTCAGCTTGCTTGCCACACAGTTTGTTTCTGATGGAATGTAGGATCCCTGTAGAGTGAGATTGTACTGTGAAGTTATATCCCAAGTTGACATGGTTAGCCCACAAAGGGGGTATGACCTGTTTCCCCCTTGCTTGTTGATGTACCACATGACTGTGGTATTTCTTTAACAACTTGAGGAGGTCCCAGGAATTAAAAGTAACTCAAACAGTTAAGAGGTTAGAGAATCCCTTAAAAAAAAATTGAAAAAGGAGAACTGAAAAATGTTAAGAGATTCCCTGCATCAACTTACCCATCTCCTCACACTTTTTGATCACCTCTGCAGCAGAGGGACCAAAAACTAAAACTCTATCCAAAGGAGAATATAAAATCTCATTTCACGTAATCTGGAAGGCTATAAAATACATCCAGTCAAACCTCCTCAATACAGTACCAGTGGTCATAGGTCTGGAAGAAGTATCAACTGAGTCACACACACACACACACACACACACACACACACACACACACACACACACACACACACACACACACACACACACTGTAAACAATGAGTAGTGATTTGTGCAATGGAAGCAACTTAAGTTAAAGTATAGTTTTCCTTACAAGAAGAAACCACAGTCAAAATATACCTCATATTTTCACAGTTAGTTAGAAAAAATCCTAACATATGAGCCTGACAATGCAAAATTTTGAAAATCAAATTTGAAGAAGCATACCCTTGTTTCCATGCTCATTAATAATCTCTCCATCCTTATCAGAAAAAGTTGGATTGTAATTAACCAAATGTTTAGCAGAAGTAGAATTAACTAAAGCTATAAGCTGCTGAGTCAGATTTGGAGACAGTGCATAAAACATAAAAGATTAAGAAACTTTATACATCTTATTTATCTTTTTAGGGGCAGTTGGCTAACTATCCAGAAAATTCCAGGCAGTAACATACACATCCTTCAATGCTGATAGAACAGGAGGAATAGGTGAAGATTTTGGAAATTCCTTCTATAATAGCTCATAGTATTTTCTGATGGACTGAGAAATCTCAGCATTCTCCCAATGAAAGCACAATCTCAGAGAAAGATAAACCCTACAGGAAGAATCAGAAACTGAGTTCTTCTCTGAGTCACAATCAGAAATCCGAGGAGAAAACCCTATATCCTTCCTGTCACAAAAGGAGATGCTGTCAGCCCAGCTATCTGGAATTTTGTAAATAATTATATGTCATTTGTGAATATCAACATGATTCATATGCTTGTGTTACAAATGTATTAGAACTGTATGTCGTATAAGATGGTTTGTACAGACATCTGTTGAAGAGGTATTTTGCAAAGTGCTGTTTAAAGATGTAACCACAGCATGCCCTACTGGATTAGAACAGAAATGTACCTGCACTATTGTAACTGTTTAGATGAATATATTTTAACAATGGAAATTGGAACACAAGAGGTTAACTTCAAAAAATAGATGAAATTAAATTACCTTATGGTCACATAATAAAAAGATGTTATCTTTCAGTTTCAGTGCAGTAACAGACACAATGTCTAGAACTAGAAGTTTTCTATATTGTCTTGGAAGGATTTTATTGTTTTATGACTTCCAGGATCTGCCTTAGAGCTATGAAAAACCCTTGTTTCTGTATTTTCACAGGTAGATGCTAAATGCTACCAGCTGTATCAGTGGGGGGGTTTCCCCTGGGATAGAGTCAGATGGCAAGAAATGATGTCATTCTGCAAGCTATCCCAGCAGTAATGTTTGAGATACTAATTTGGGAAGTCTATTAGTGAGAGACTGTGTTCTGTATTTTGTGTTTGACCTGACATCATCAAGATTCACTCACCACATCTGCCTTGCTTGCTCTGAAGTAAGTTATTAGGGTACAGTAATTCTCTTAGATACAGTTAGGAATATAGCAAAGCTTAGCATAGATGTTTTTCTTTATTTATTTGAGACTGTCCTGCAATGTTGTTTTAAATATTTCCTGCGATTTTGAACTCTGATGTAAGTATATACTGAGCATTTTTTTGTTCTTTTATTATTTAATATTAAATATATTTAAACCTTTCATTGTGGCTGATCTGTCTAGAGATATTTAAGTTCTGGCAGTATTTGCATATTTGTTTGGTGACACTCTGTGGGCCACTCCTAATAGCCTTGCTCTTGGTCAAACTACCACTTGAATTGACAGTAACATTACACAGTAAGATTGGACACTCTTTGTTAAGGGCCTTAAAGTAGCTGATAAGGAGTGACTTGTAGCAGGGAAAACTTTCTTATAGTCTGGGCAGAAGGGGGCATAGCTAGTTAACCTGTGCCAGCCTTTCCCAGGTATGTGTGTGTGTGCGTGTGTGCGTGTGTGCGTGTGTGTGTGTGTGTGTGTGTGTGTGTGTGTGTGTGTGTGTGTGTGTGTGTGTAACTCAAACCTCAAAGAGTGTGTGTCATCTCCTTGGACAGGGACATGAAGCACTGGTTGGACAGAGGGTGCTGAAGGTCTTGGTTTGGTCACTCAGCTGAGATCTCAGCTCTATAGTTGTGCCATTGGGGAGTCTTATCGGGGATCTGGAGAAAGAGCGAGACACCAGCCCTGGACTGTCTGTGGTGTCTGTGTGCTCTTAAGGGAAATTACACTTGATGCAGAGAGCTGCATCTGGAAATACTGTGTATGTAGTTGTCATCCTCCCAATGTTTATCCCCCACTGGTGCTGGTGGTGAGGATTGAGGCTCCTTGATTACGGTTGCCAGTGATGGGTCATCACACTTCCCTTCATCTTCTTGTCCAAATTCAGAATTTTGAATCTCTTCAGGAAAAGAGGTATCCCTCTTTAACAGAAATTATGTTATAACAATAATCAATAGCATGAGTTAAACCCTGAGCTAGACCCAGTAAATTACTCCTGTTCAAGGAAATATGAGGAAGAGTAGCTATATGTTTAATTTTCTGCTTCCTTTTGACAAGAAAAATGGGGCCAACAGTGTTAATGATGGCAACAGCAGCTTCCTCAGGAAGGGAAACAACATTCTGACAAAACAGGGAAGCCTTTCCTGTTCCCTCTCCCAGAACTGACAAGAGTGGCTGTTCCTTGCCCACTGAGGGGATCCCAACAGCCACAGAGGATGTGACTAACCCCCAGTCCATAGTAGCTGAATGTGCTACACCAGAGGGATTTGGGGTAAAAGATGAGTGTTCTGAGGTAAACTAATAGCCACAGCAGAGTCAGCCACCTGCAGCTAAGACAAAGTGCTAGCCTGTTGTGGTGGCAAAGGCTGTTTGCTCAACTTTTTCATTTTGTGGCTGGAAGAAGGACTGACCATGGATCCAACAATTTGTTCCATGGTCAAGTTGAAAATGATACCTCTTTCACAGGGAAAACAAGTAAAAAGAGCTTAGAATCTTTAAAAGTCACTTTTTCACAGAAAACACAATAAAAATATTTAAAACACATTGCCAGCCACAAAGTAAATAAACTCAATTTCTCCACAGAAAAATGCATTTCTTAAATACTTTGAACAACTTTTAAACCGACAGGTAAAAGAGTGCTCTCATTTAAAAGTACAATACAGTCTCATGACAGTCAATTAAAACACAAACTTTTAGCTTTAAAATAACTTTCATGAACAGGAAAGTGTTATCAACAAATATTTTTTTTAAATATTTTTTACAAAGGGAACTTATCTGCCCAGCAAACCAACAGCACAAGCTGATCGTCGATCCTCAAAATCCTCAGAGGAGCATACTGTTCAGCAGCAGGAAAGCTCTGAAGGGCTTAGTGTCCAAACCTGCCTTTTTAATCAGCTCAGCTTGAGCTGGCTAATGGTTTGAGCAGGTGGAAGGTGCCCTAAATCTTTGGAAGTTGTCTGTCTGTTATATCCTTGTAGGATATAACCCATATAGCTTAGGCTACTGCAGCAGTAATCAATACGAAGAACATATTGATTTAAATCTAACAGGAACTTAAACTAAATACATATTGGCAGCAGAAAGTATTCAGTTTCAGAACTATATTCTGTGTTGTCACCTGTGAGTTCCCACATGAAAATATATTCTTGTTGCTGCTGCTGTTGTTTTTTCAACAACAAATTACTACTTCAAATTTTCAGTTATAGTTGCACTTAGATTTTTCTGCTTAATTTTTATGATGCTTGCAACTTCTTGGAACCCCCTTCTAGATACACTAGATTATGATTTATAGATAATATTTAACTCTCAGTACAGGCTTAGCATGAGACATCCATCTATCACTATATCTACCTCTCCTAAAAATAAACAACCAAATCATCTACTACTGCTGGAAAATACCTCCTCACAAACGGGCATCACTGTTTTTATACTATCTTAGGAATTTTCAAGCACATCAGCTATTTAACAGTGTGTTTAGTCTCACAGATAAATGCAATAGCTGGGAATATGAGCATACTGATTATATATATTAATGCAATAATGAGTGCTTCTTTGAAAAATGCGGCCTGCTCCACAAGTCATTAATTTACTGTACACATCTAAAACGTTTTATTTTTCTCTGTAAACTACCATACTTACGAATGTTCATGTTGTGCTGCCTTTCTATTGTACTACTATAAATGATATTGATGATTTGTATGTTCATTGTTTTTACTGGGGCTTTCCTCCTTAGGTGTTTACTGTAAAAAGATTTTATCCAGCTTAATACATCTAGTTAAGAAAATCAAAAATATATAAACACACCATATTTCAGAGAACGTCATTTTGAATGCTCTTTACCAGACTTTTGCTCTGTCTTCTAAGCATGCTGGCAATGTTTGTGGAATTAATGAAGTTCTGTCTTGTGTTTTAGGACACTGAAATATTACATCATATCAGTGTTTCCTGCTGACAACAATTTTGTTTCAACTATACATTTTATTTTTACAGTGATGCTTTACTGGTTTCTGTAACAGTACTGATCCTGCTTATATCTTTATATGCTGAACTTGCTCTCCAATTCATTTCTGTGTCAATGTTTCTATAAGGAGGAATTTGAAGAGGCATGATTTATACTGGAATAATACTGACCAGTAAAGTAAGTAAGATATACCTCATTTGGTTTCTATTAAGGTTTGACTACTGATGACCAAAAGGGACAATCAGTGGATACTGCTCTATATCCTGGTTCATAAACAAGGTTCCAAACAGAGGTGTGTACAGCAACAACTTGTCATCTCTAGTCAGAGATAGTGCTGTCCAAAACAGTTTGTAACTTATTCATTATGCTGTTAAAAGAATAACAGTGTATACAGTGTTTATTAAACTTTATCTACTATTGGCACAATTATATACTTACACTAGCATATATTTAAAGTTTTCTTATGGCTGTCATGTAAAAAAAATAACTTTGTCATTTCCTTGATGTGCATTCACCAGCAGATTCAGAGCCAGATCCTGTCATAGGTGACCTAGGTGGTTGTTAGCTTGGGTGGGGGAGTATGTTGACTTGGGACGGGCCAATAAAAACTAAAATCTTCTATAAGTAATACAAGCCCAAAGACTTCCATTAACCCAGCAGGGCTATAGGACCTCGCAGGAGTCTTCCCGTAATACAACAGAAGGGCTTTGGGAACTAGCACGAAGACTTCTCTGAAGAGGAACAACCTCCATAAACCTAATATATTTGTTATAACATAAACTGAGGGAGTTTCAATTTAGGGCCAACAAATAAGATTTTAGAGCCAAGGCATAGAGCAATTCCTGACACAGAGTGTGTGTTTTATAGCAATTCTCATAGCAGAGACCTGTTTTCATAGCCAAGCCAGATTAAGTGTGTATGTGAAATGCCCCAGGTAGGGAGATGGCTAGTTAAATGACTGCAGTTTTGTGTTATATTTTTGGTGTGTTCTTCATATAATTTGTGGTTTACAGACAAATCAGTCAGGATTGAATTCACAAAATAATGCCAGCCATTTGAGCTTCAGACTTCATATCCCTCAGAAAAATACATGGCAACAAAATGCCTTTTATTCTAACAACTTTCTACATTTATATGAGCAATATTTGAAATGTGTCCCTATTTTTTGGGCCTTTGTCCCCCCATTATTTTTGGCTTTGTCCAGAGTTCTTGTGCTAAGAGGTTGAGAAGTATGACTGCCAGGTCTTCTTTAATGTATTTATCTTTTTAAATCATTGAGGATTACAGTCTCTTAATATCAGTTATAGAGTTTCCAAATTGTGCTATTTAGTGTCAGTGGTGTAATAGGTAGCATACTTGCCTTTAGTTTACAAGGTTGTATGTTCTCTTCCCTCACTAGGTAGACTGATGCTGACCCTAGTGTGTAGCATGGGAGGGTGATGCATTCCTGAGTGCGTTCTCCTTTGGATGAAATGCCTAGTAACTACAAACCTGTTGTCAGTTTGTCAGCTTTTACCTGTTGCATATTACCTTGACACCATTTTTTTAATGTAATATTGGCAATTAATTTTTTAGGAACCGAATTTGTAGATCAAAAGCTATTTGCCAGCAGCAACATATTCATTAGTTACAGTTCTATTTAATGTGGAATTATTCAGATGATTTTCTTCTGCAGAGATTGTGCATATTGACTGATATTGCTGGATTATAATGACATCAGTTTGAGTGGCCTTTTATGGTTGAAATGTTATGAAATGGGTAGCTTTGTCATTATTCATTTGTATGTTTTGTTTCATTGTATACTGGAAAAATGTTCAAAATTACAAACTTAAAACACTCTAACAAGTGGGGCTGTATTAAACAAGGAATATAATTTAATAGAATCAGGAAGATGAATCAAAGAACACATGCCTTTATGCGTGGTCTTAAAAATGGTTGAAGGGGACCCAAGGTTTGAAAACAGCCAAAAGGTTCACTTAATCCTCAACTGGACAGATGCATTTGCTTTGAATGTGCATATTAATGCAGCTTCAATCAATGCAAGCTTCAAGGGCAGGGAAGTTTTCTGTTGCTCATGCTAAGTCTGTTTTCATTGAGAGATTGTATTGTTTTGTTTACCAAATGTCTGTCAGTGTTTCTGCTGTAAAATATTTGAAATAAAAGTTTTAAATGAAATCCAATTATCTGTAATTATTGTAGAAATAAACAAGAAAATAGCATGTACACTGATAGGTGCAAACAAAGTTTTATGGTAACTGGGGAAAGTAAGAGAGAGGCAGGTATACTGTTAAAAGTCCTGCATACTGAATAAACAGTTACAACGAAAATTGCTCGTCATACAGCTCTGTTATCTCGCACCTTGCAGCATTTTTTTTCTCTGCAAAGTATGTTGGCTTCATTTTTTAAACTTTAAAATATACTTATTTAAGGCAATATCTACTTTCTAGCAAGTTGCTACACTGTGAAAAAGCTTGGCAGCAAGGAGCCCCTCCCATTCTTCAAAGAATCTGTTAGTTTTCAACAAACTTATGAGTATTAAATGCTGGACTAAACCTGCTTTATGGCATTCTTATCTGATAGTACTACACAATAAAACCTCTTTTTTTCTTACTGTTAACAGTAAATAGCCTTTTTCTGTTATACTTTTTACTGATTGTTACAGGTCTGTGCTTGCTTCTGGGTTTGGCTCAGCCTGCTCTGTACACCTCGCTTCACTCGGGCTCACTCTGCTCCCCTACCTTACCCCTATTTCCATCCACCCCCACTTTCCTTAAAAGTATTAACCTAAACCACACCTTTCCAACTCATTATCCTATAACTTGCAGCTACCTCATCCAACCCATCCACAATCATTTTTTTCATTTTCTCCCCTCCCACCTCACTAACCATTATTTCATCCCTCGTATAACACTGTCTCCCCTACTGTCTCATATAACACTGTCTCCACATCACTGTATCAGTACATTTCTGTCTCTAGTAAACTGCAGACACCAACCTGCCCATATTTTCTCCTATTTACCTACTATTTCACCATGTCAGTTATCACCACTCTTTTGAGCAACTCTCTCCTACTCATTACCCTCTACCTAGCCTCCCACTCCACTACCTTCATCACATCAAACATAACACACTACCCCTCTCCTACACTCCCCACTGTTACATACCATACAAAACCAAATATTCATTTTCATGTCTGTCCTAACCTCTACACTAACTGTAACATATTGCTCTTCCACTATAAATATGTTCATACCCTCAACCCTCCTTCCTATCCAGAGTTCTTTCATCGACATCAACTAATATCCAAGTTCAAACTCTCTCTCCTTCTACACTCACTAACAGAAATCAAACTCCAAGCTGACATACATCCTAACCCAGGACCCACACAGCTACTCTCACCCCACCCAATAATACCCATCACATCTGCTAATACTACCCTCTACCTTCTTCCCTGAAAAATTCCAAATCTGACTTACTCATAACTAATTTTAACCTCAGAAGTATGACAAAAAAACTAGTGAATTTCATGCAGTGCTGGCTACCTACACTCCTGATATAGTAATTATTACAGAGCCATGGCTAAAACCCCACATTAAAAATGAGGAAATACTTACTAGTGGTTATAATGTTATTAGACAAGATAGGCTGGTGGAAGCATTGCCATCATGTATAAAAATTTCCTCAAAATTGAAAAATTAATCTGTACTCCACCAGATCTATCAGAAGCAGTAATTCTAACCGGTTTACCTTTACATGTGCATATTGCACAAGGATGAACAGAAATTTTCCAAAAGGCAGTTTGCAAAGTTTGCAAACACCGAAAGGAAAAAGGTTCAAATGTGCATTGAGCGAATGCACAGTGAGATTCGCTCATTGCACATTTGACATTCTGGGGCAAATTGCACTATAGTGGGGATCAGAAAATGGTTCCTTTCCCCACTGTAGTGCGATCTCTGAGTTAGAATAATAAAGTAGGGGGGTGGCCCTCCTGCATTACACTTTATGTAATTTTTTTTTTTACATTAATGTTCAAAAATCAGCGAATCAGCTTTTTGATTTGCTGATTTTCGAACATTTGCAACTGTTGCTGTTTCAAGTTTCATGGTTATGATTTGCTCATATGAGCAATCGCACCACTGTGTTTCACTGTTATGAAGGTAAACCATTCTAACTACCCGATTTGAAGTAAATCCACATAAAACTATCATAGTTATTGCCTCCTACCTACCACCAGGAAATAATCTACCTACCATTAAACGTCTCCTATCTTGGGAATTCTCTACTTTCAACCAAGAAACTATAGTACTAGGCGATTTCAACTTGGACTGGCTGTTCTGCTCATCTGACAACCCCTCCAATTTTATCAGTTTATTCAATTTCACCCAGACTATAAACTTCCCCACTAGAATCGATAAACACACTAAGAAAGAATTTATTCTAGACTGGATACTAACCAATAAGCCCAACTTTGCCCACCAGGCTGAGTGCTTCTTTGATTCTCTCAGTGATTACTCCCCTACCTTTCTTCTAAAGAAATGCATTCACTCCGCCTGTAATGTCATTTTCAAACACATACACAAGAAACAAAATTTTTCCCTACAATCTTAAATTCCCTACTTCAAAACTACAACTGGTCACCTTTAAAATCACTCCACCTAGACCAAGCTGGGTGGGGTGGGAGTAGCTGTGTGGGTCCTGGGTTAGGATGTATGTCAGCTTGGAGTTTGATTTCTGTTAGTGAGTGTAGAAGGCGAGAGAGTTTGAACTTGGATATTAGTCAATGTCAATGAAAGAAATCTGGATAAAAAGGAGGGTTGGAGGTATGGACATATTTATAGTGGAAGAGCAACATCCTTAATAACCTTGCTCCAACAAGAAAAATTTGCTCCAAATCCAAAAACCTACCTTGGATAACTAAAGATGCTAAATCTCTTATTTAAAAAAGGGATGGAGCCTGGACCACTTATCAAACCTCCAAAACCTCAGAAAACCTTACTTCTTACAAACAACTAAGAAACCTAACTAAGAAGCAAATAGTATCTGACAAAAAAATCTTATTTTCTAGCTTGTCATCAAAAACACATAAATAACCCACAAAAATTTTGGCAAAACATTAACTACCTCCTCAACCCTGGCAAAACCTCTACCCCTGCACCATCTACAACAAATAGCACTGAATGTTTAGCATCCCAATTTAACTCTCATTTCATTACAACTATCACCTGACTTTTAAACAACAAATCTAACCAACCCCTTACAGTGCCTACCTCTACTAACTCTAAACCTAACTACTTCTCTTTTAAACCCCATACAAACCTCTTATATCAAAAACCTCCTATCAAAACTAAAAACCTACCTGTCTAACAGCTGACCAACTCCCTAATGATGTCTTAAAAACTGCTGCAAGCTCCATCACCTACCCCATAGCTATACTAATCAATTGTTCCATCATAGAACAATATGTTCCCATACTATGGAAAATATCCCATATCATCCCCCTCCACAAGGGAGGTCCATCTAATGATCTCTCTAATTATCGGCCTATTGCCATTCTCTCACCCCTAGCCAAAATTTTAGAGAAATGTATCCATAAGTAGTTTCTAGATCACCTCACTACAAATAACCTCTTATCTAGTTCACAGCGTGGCTTCCATCCAAAACACAGTACCTCCACAGCCCTCATAAGTTTCACTAACTACATCAATTTCCTCGAAAACAATGGCCAGCTTGTCTCTAGTATATTTCTTGATATGTCCAAAGCTTTTGATATGGTATCCCATCAACTACTACTCAACACTCTAGCCTCCTTCAACCTCAACACTACAGCTCTCAATTGGTTCTTTAGCTACCTTACTAATTGAAAACTGGCAACTAAATAGGATAATAAACTCTCCACAATCCTCCCAGTCTCTATTGACATTCCTCAGGGTTCCATCCTTGGCCCTCTCCTTTTTATTATATTCACAAATAGTCTAAACACTGCCACTAAATCTGAATCTATCATTCAACATGCTGCCCATGCTACTCTTATTTGCTCTGCTCCCACACCCCAAGAACTTCAAGATAAACTGCAAAAGTAATTTCTAGATATTGAAAATTGCCTAAATGAACTTCATCTCATCCTAAACACAAACAAAACAAAAGTAATGATATTCTCTAACAGGAAATCCAAAGCAAAACCACCTCCTCTCTCCATCTACTCCACTAATGGCACTATAATAGAAACAGTTAACCAAACAAAACTACTTTGTGTAACAATAGACAATAACCTAACATTCAATAAACACATATCACTCACAATTAAGAAAGTTCACATCAAACTTGGTGCATTATATAGGGCCAAATTTTACCTTAGTCAAAAATGCCAGACTAGCCACAGCCAGATTCCCACCTCCTATCAGTTCTTCTCTACTGTTCTCAACTTTTCACTAACCTGCGCAAGTCTGATTTACATCTACTTGATTCCTGCTATAACAAAATAGCAAAATGTGCTGCTAATATACACAATAGGACCCATAATTGCATTGCTCTTCAAAAATTACACTGGCTTGAATTTCCCAATCTGTTATTGCTCAGTCAGCTCACCACTGCCCACTCCATTATCCACAAACCTGAAAACTGCCCTGCACTCTCCAACCTAGTGCAACTAAATACCAACCCCAGGACCCTTAGATCATCTGATAAACTTATACTCAAGGTAATAAAGTCCCAAAATGACTTTGGTGACTCCCTCTTCTCCTTCAAAGTAGCCAAACAGTGGAACCCATTACCTCAGAATATCTTAAACACAGATCGTCATAGCTTCAAAAAACTCCTAAACGAATACCTTACCCAACAATGGCTATGCTCCTGTAATAGTCCTGGCTGGTTTCTCATGCCTTCGATCAAATCTTTTCTATTCTATTATCTTCTTGTCTTACTGCTACCAAATGAAAATACCACAGTGGCTTTTAGTTATATATCTAATGAGTTTCATATTACTGTTTGTAGTTAGGCTTACGAAATGGAATTTTTTCAGTTTTACATTCCCATTTTTTGTAAATTGTGATTATTGGCAACTGTCAAACTTTTTTGTATATTGTTTGCAAATCTTTTAAAAACATTTGGAATCTTTTTGTACTATTGTTATGGAGC
Source organism: Protopterus annectens (assembly GCF_019279795.1). NCBI lineage: Eukaryota > Metazoa > Chordata > Ceratodontiformes > Protopteridae > Protopterus > Protopterus annectens. The sequence continues at coordinate 1,910,482,066 of NC_056725.1, forward strand.
TTTTCTCCCCGGGTCTCTGCTGAAAACAGGCTTCTTGCCCAGCCAGACTCTCCCCAGTTAACAAATGTAATGTAAAATAAATAAATAAATAAATAAATAAATAATTGGAAACTGGAATGGTTGCTGAGAAGGGATGCACATGCTGGGGTTGCCTGATCCATAACCCTACCTAGAGTTGCATTTGACCATGATCCGGCTCAGATCTAGACAGTAGCTATTTTTTAAACATCTGCAGTTTAATTCTCACCTAATTAACAGAAAAAAATAATAGGAAAATATATTCTTCTTTTGAGAACAAAGCTGTAACTCATGCATATAATAATCAGATATAAAATCTGTTTTTGCAACCAGAAATTTTTGGAGAGTATTTAAAGCTTAGGAAATATGCCAAATATGTGAAGATTCACACAAAAAGGTTGCATTAAACATAGGACACCTTCAAGATGACTATCCAAGAATGATTTTTTTAATCTGGGCTTAACTAATTCTTTAGCTAATTAGTTATTTTTGTTATATTTACTCATATTCTTGTTGAACTTGTGAGCCTAATTATATAAGTGCCCATATAAAGTATAATTGCAGGAAAAAACAAGTTATGTTGTACCATAACATTCCATCTGCGTTGTTGATCTTCATCCATTCATCACAGATGAATTTTGGTTCCGAGGCCTCGGAACCGAGTCAGCCTTATATCCTGGGGGATATTTGGGTCCATTTTCTGGATTATGGTTTGTGCTCGGAGATGGCCTCTGCTTTACTTCTTAGGGCAAACTCGATCTGAGGTAACAGGGAAAGGGGATTATGGGTAAAACTTAGCTCGAGAGTTTTTGGCTGGCTTGAGCTTGGTCTAAGGCTGACTCAGTTCTGAGGGCTCAGACCCGAAACCCATCGGTGATGAATGGAATGAAGATTAACAACACCAGATTAATTATTAACTCAAAACCAAAAAAATAAAGAAACAATCTGCAGTATTAGAACTTCCCTACAGGTAGGACTTCATGGCCACGAGGCCATCCTGTACACCATCTCCAACTGTACATGGAACTTGTTATTGAAAGCAGTCTGGTTTCCCACCAGCTGCTCCCTGCAGTACCAAGTCATTCATACAGGTGGAGCTGTTGCTTCATAGAAGCAACTTCTTGACTTCAAGCTGCTACACCATTGCTTCAGTGTTGTACATTGATGACTTCTGACAATGTACAAATCCAAAAGTGTTTGGTATTGCAAGGCTGATTTCCCTTTTGGACCTGACATAGGGCTCTATCAATCTACATTAACATATGCTAAATGTGGACTGGTAGATTCCTAGATGTTGGAGTCAGGTGTGGGGTAATGTCTCAGCACAGCACATTGCTCCATGCCCAAGTCCTTTTTGAAATCCACCTGCTGCTCTACTTACTTTGCACAATAGTGTGTTATGCTCAGAATTTCTGCTATAGCTTAGATAACTGTTAACTCTGAGTCACTCTGTGAACTGAAAGGATGGTGCTTATGTTTAAATTATTATAATTTTTTTTTCACTTTTATCCCACCCCACCTTTCATTTACTAATGTTGGTCTATGCTTCACAACATTGGTTGCCATCTGTTTGGTATTGCACTGACTGCAGCAGCTGGTAATTAACTTTTAAGCAAATGACAAATTAACTGTAACCATACAGTCAAAAGAACAAGACATTTTTATTCAACGCACTCTTAGCAGAGATCTATTATTACTGTAGTCTAACTTCATGATCCTATCAGAAGAGCAAACGCTTAAATCAGCAAATGCTCTTTTATCGAACTTTAGAACGCAAAACCTGAAAATGTCGAAGGCACGGAACATCAATTTTTTTCCCAGGGGAAAAAAATTGATGGGCCGTTCTCCAGACTATGCTGTTTTCTCCACTGTGGTGCGATCTCGGACTTGGTATATTTAAGTTTGGGGGGATGTGGGGGCACAGCCCCACTTTATTTTGCTTGTACATTTTTTGTTTTTTTTTTTTGGATCAGTGAATTTTTTCCCTGATGTGAGTGGGATTGAAGGGACTATGACATCCTGTGGTAATTGCAACTTTTGCAGTTTCATAGAGAGAAGTGGATGCTTTGAGCACCCTGACATCTTATTATGTTTAGTTTTTGTATAGGGGCTACCTATATGACTACGCATGTCATCTATCTTGCTTATTGCACACTCTGTAAAGCATTTATGTTGGGAAAACTGATAGAACCTTGAGGGATAGAATTAGAGAACACTTATATAGCATACGCTGTGCCTCTACCACCAATGCCCTCTCTAAATATGTGATCAATACTAACAACAGACACACCTTCAGGTTCATGTTTATTGACAGAATTTATCCCAGCATTAGAGGTGGTGACATCAGGAATCTAACCAAAACCAGAGAGGTTAGATGGATGATAAGACTGAGAGCTCATCAGGGTAGTGGGCTTAACGAGAAAGTCCCACTTTGACCCATTCTGAAGGGACATAGTCTTAGGAGTTAAAAGACTTTTTTATATTTTTTGCTTATTTTTGTTTTTATATTTTTGTCTCTATGTGTTTGTTTTATGGCATTGATGTTTTTCTACATGCTGAATTTCTCTTTGTATGCATTTTTTCTGTATGCAGTTTCTGCAGATATGTATACAATTTTACATAAGCTGTGGTTTTATTATGTCTTTCTCCTTTAACTGTGACCACATGTGATTGGTTGCTTAGTAATTGGATTGCCTATAACTAAAGGTTGCTCTTCTTTCTGTGTATATGGTCTGATGAAGCAAAAGTAAAAGCGTTTATCTATTTTATTTGTTTGGTAATAAAACAAGTTTTTATCTTCAGCTAGTGTATTATTCCATTGGTCATTTTGTTTTACATTTAAAACATTTAATAAGATTAAGATATCTGATAAAACAATTATCAGAAGTGCACATAAGGGGTTTGGAATTACCTTGGAATTGCAAAATGAGCATGTTTAAAGTAAAACGAGCATGTTTAGAGTAAAACGAATACAAGAAAAGCATAATGGGCATGGAAAAAAGATTAAATGAGCAAAACAAGTACAATAAAGGGCAAAAAGGGCATATTAAGCATAAATAAAGCAAAGTGATTGCATGTTTTTGGAAAAATACTGTGTTTTGGCATAACTACTAATTCCCATTGATTGAAGCTATTCGGGTCATAACCACAGTTATTCGAAGTATCTCAAAGTGTGCAAAAGTGCTCACAGTGTGTGCTTATTACTGTGCATTTATTCTGAACAGTTTGTGTTCAAGGTGCAACTATTTCATAAAGTGCAGTCAAATCACAGCCATTTCAAAAAGTTTCTTATGCCGGGTGTGTTGATTCGCAGAGTGCCGCCATTACAGAGTTTCTTACACTGTAAAGAGTTATTTAGCAAAGTACAGCCATTTTGGGAAAGTTTCAGTCTGCTGTGTACTGTTTATTCGCAAAGTACAGTTACTTCAAAATGTTTTTTCATTCTGAGCTTCTTCAGCCCAGTTCATTTCCACAGTGCAATTATTTTGAAATGTTCCTTGCACTGATAAGAGGTGATTTCTTACAGCACAGTAATTTCAAGAGTATTCTTGTGCCCGAGAGATTTATTTCACAAAGTTCAGTCATTCAGAAGCTTTCTGTGCTATTGGGCATTGTTACAAATACTGGTATAAATTTCTGAGATATATATATATATATATATATATATATATATATATATATATATATATATATATATATGTGTGTGTGTGTGCATGTTCACATAATTACAAGTGGACTTGGGTTGCATTGTGTTTTACTATAATTTGTTGGCATGGCAGACAGATTTCGAAAACCATCACCACTTGTATTTGATCAAAATGTTGCAGAGAATTGGAAAATATTTGAACAAGAGTACAATGTTTTTATACAAGCAGCTTATTCTGACAAAGATGCACATACCAGAGTATTCATTTTGTTAAACCTAGCTGGGTCAGAGGCCATTGAAAGAGAGCATTCATTTGTCTATACACCAGCAATATGTGAAGGAGAAGTTGTTGTACAGGCTGAATCAAGGAAGGACCCTGAGTGCTTGAAAAGCAAATTTAGGGAATTGTGCAACCCGCAGACAAATGTCACATTAGAGAGGCATTTGCTCTATACAAGAGATCAAAACCAAGGAGAAAATTTTGCAGCTTATATTACTGACCTGAGAAACAAAGCTAAAACATGCAAGTTTAGTGACCTAAAAGATGAATTAATAAAAGACAGGCTTGTGTGTGGTATTAATAGTGCTGCAGTTTGAAAATTTTTGGTTCCTGACAGTAATTTAATGCTGAGCAAAGCTACTGAGATTTGTCAAATCCATGAAGTTACAGAAAGGCACACAACTATGCTTGCAAGTGATAACAGCATGGTTTCAGCAGGCTCCAGAGCAAATGTAGATCGCATGCAACACATGGCTAGCAGAAGCAGGCCTAAGCACATGACAGCTGCCACCCCTGAGGGATCCCTAGGTAAAACTTGCAGTTTTCCAGCAAATTCTAAGACTAGTTCAGTGAGAAAGACATGCTCAGTGCAGTACAAGGGTGAGTCACCAAAACCCAACTCAAGCTTTATTGTTAACTGTCACAATTGTAGTGCCAATCATGAGTCTAAAAGAGAAAAGTGTTTAGCATTTGGTCAACAATGCCACAAGTGTAAAAAATGACACTATTTTCAAAAGCTTTGCAAATCAAGTAACCCTCACACAGTTATAAAGAAGGGTCACTTCAAAAAAGCAGATTGATCATATAGAGAGCTACAACCCTACTTTCTACATAGTTGGTGTATCAGTAATTGGTGAAAAGGCTGATGTAGTAAATTTGCTGGCAAAGAATGAAGTGTTTTGTACTGTCCAGATCAATGGTAAATTCACCGAACTCAAAGTAGACACTGGTTTAAAGTGTAATGTTATATCTGCAGACACATTTTCTAAGGTGAGAGCTGGTGAGAAAATTAATGTGGCCAGTTGTGTGAAACATGTTGCTTATGGAGGTGAAGAAATTCAAACCAAAGGCTCAGTAGTGCTTTCATGTTATTTGACTAGGAACTGCTACAGTTTACTATTCTACGTAGTCTGAAGACCTGTGCAGTCATTATTGGGTCTCAGAGACAGTTTGAGAATGAATTTGCTTTCCTTTACCAAAGAAGTTCATCACATAAGCACATGTCCCAGTTCCAATTTTACTGAAGCTATTTTTTCAGAGTATGCTGATGGTTTCCAATGGCAAGTTAGGCAAACTTCCAGTTTTGTATTCTATGAAGTTAGACGCAGAGGTCAATCCAGTGGTTAGACTGGCAAGAAAAGTTCTGATAGTTATGCAGGATAAAGTCAAAGCTTAGTTGGATAAAATGGTGCTGCAAGGTGTAATTTGTCCATCTACAGAACCAACTGAATGGGTGTCATCCATGTTAGCAGCCCACAATAAAGGCTCAGACAAAATCAGAATATGCATTGACCCAAGAGATTTGAACAAAGCATTAAAGAGACCTCATCATTCTATGCATACAGTCGAGGAAGTCACAGCCCTAATACCAAATGCCACTGTTTTTTTCTGTCTTGGATGCAAAACGTTCATTTTGGCAAGTGATGCTTAATCAAAAATCTTCATTACTGACTAATTTCAGTACCCCATTTGGAAGATATAGATTCCTCAGGATGCCATTTGGAATAAATTCTGCAAGTGAAGTCTTTCAGAGTGCAATGGAGCAATTTGTGGGGGGTTATACTTGTGCCATAATAGTAGAGGATTTATTGGTTGGAGGCAATGGTGAAGCAGAGCATGACAGGAACCTTAAGAAAGGTCTAGACAGAGAACATGACTTGAACTTAAAGCTCAATCCTCTGAAGTGCAAATTCAAACTACCAGAAGTTACATATGTAGGTCATTTATTTAGTAGTACTGGCTTGCGACCAGACCTGTCCAAGCAAGCAGCCATTCCTGAGATGCCAGCACCAGATAATGTTCAAGCTCTACAATGTTTTCTTGATATGGTCAACTATTTAGGCAAATTTAAACCAGACTTCAGTGAGTTGACAGCACCTTTGAGAGAGCTGATGTGCACCATAGAGCATTTGAAGACTTTAAGCAGAAAATTGCCATCCCACCTACATTAAGATATTATGATGTCAATAAACCAGTAATTATTTCCTGTGATGCTTTAAAATTTGATCTTGGTGCAGCTATTCTTCAAGAAGGCAGACCAGTAGCCTATGCTTCTAGAACTCTTACCCAAATTGAAATGCAGTATGCTCAAACTGAGAAAGAACTTTTGGCAATAATATTTTGTGTTCAAAGTTTCATGATTATATTTATGGTCGACCTATTCAGATCAAAACTGGTCACCAACCTCTAGTTACTATTTTAAAGAAGCCTATGCATTCAGCTGCAGCGAGATTACAAAGAATGATCATCAAATTGCAAAAGTTCAGCTTCAAGATGGTCTATACAAAAGGCAAACTTCTTTATCTGGCTGATACCTTGTCCAGATCACCCAGAAATACAATGGAACAGCTTAATGCAGAGAATTTTGACTTTGATGTCATGGAAGTGTGTAATTTGTCTACCATGAGATTTGATGAACTGAGAGATCATCCAAAGACTGATCCAGTTTTGCAAAAGCTCAGTCACTACATTAATGATAGATGTCCATCAAAGCAATCTAGTGTATCACCTGAAGTGCAAACTTATGTTCCTTACAGAGATGAGATGTTGATGGAAGATGGCATTATTTTCAAAGGTCCTAAAATTGTTGTTCCTGTTTCCTTACAATGTGAATATATCCAGATTTTGCATCGTGCTCACCCAGGTTCTGAATCTACCAAAGGAAGGTCAAGAGGACTAGTATTTTGGCCTTCTCTAGCAAAAGACATTGATAAAGTACTTTCTTCTTGTTCAGTGTGCAATAGTATGAAACTGCATTTGCAATAAGAACCACTTTAGCTAAGTCAAATTCCTGAACTACCTTGGTCAACAGTAGCCATTGATATATCCGAGTGGAACAATCAGCATTACTTAATGTTGGTTGACTCTTATTCGAACTGGTTTGAGATCGATTTACTACCTAACCTAACATCCGCTGCTATCGCCAAGTTGAAATGGACTAGCTGAACATGCAGTACAGAGTGCAGAGCAATTACTACAGAAGTCAAAGCATGATAATACCAATGTCTTTTTGAATTTACTCAATCTCAGAAACATACCCCATAACGACATACACTTGGGTCACCTGCTCATAGACTTCTGTCTTGGAAAACCAGAACAACATTGCCTATCAGTTCCAGTTTGTTGAGACCTAAAGCTAAAAACAACAGAACAATCAAAGCCCAACTATTCAGAAAGCATTCCTTCCAGAAGTTCAGCTATGATAAATTGAGCAGATTTCTTCGTCCATTGAAAGGAGAGACAGTGAGGATACAAAAAGCGAAAGGTTTCGACCAGATTGGTCATGCAACAGGTATATGTGCCATGTTAATATCCTACTTCATAGAATCTGAGGGTGTGGAGTACAGGAGAAATTGCAAGCATCTTCTACCTGTACCAGAATCGATATCACAGCATTGTTCCTGTGATACAGACTCTAGATCTCAGAGCAATCCAGACAATGCTCCTGTTACAGAACGTATCTTATCTCCTACTTCTGTTCCTGATGATGTTCTTGTTGTCCCCAAAGTTGAACATTTAGCAGAGACAGTCCCAGTTGCTAGACTTAGTTCTAATTTCTGTGTCACACGATTTGGTCGCATTTCCTGACCTAGTGTGAAATACACAGCAGCCTGGACATAATTGTCTATATGTATTTAGTTCTGTATAATTGCATGACAAAGAATTATTTTGTATTAATTGCATGTCAATTGATGTCATCAATTATCCATGACCATTTCTCAAAGAGTGAGGATGTAGAATAGCGTGTGTGTGTTGTACCTTTAAGAAGCGCTTCAAGGACAGCATGTGCATATAAATAATAAGCACTTGCTAGCTTCAGTGCCATTTTGAGAGTGCAGCCAGAGAGTGAGCATGTATGAATATGATAGTTTGTTTATAAGTTTATCTAAGTTAAAGTTATTAAGCCTCAATCCTGATGTGTTTGTACATAATAAAGCTGCTTGAATACAACCCACGTATGTTCGTCTGATTTATCCTGACCAGACGAGCGACAACTTCCCTACATAAAAATTCCTTACTGAAAATTATAAACTGGCCTTTTGTGATTTTAATATATTTGGTTTATTATTGACGTGTACTGCAGCTAACCTCTTTTTTCATTTTTCAGATGAATTTTATTAAATTATAATTGTGTAATCGGTTGCCATTTAAATATTCGAATACGTTTAGTATTATTTGTTTCATAAATATATTGCCTTTTAACATAATCAGTTTAAGTACGATGTCCAAGTTTTTTCTAGTTAGTTTACTATTATAAAGATTTTCTCTCTTTTCTTCTCTATTTTTTTTTTTCAAATACAACAGAATTTGGTTAGGAGCAATATAAATAAATGAATAGACTCCCAGCATTTAATATTATTTTGTTCTGAACGTGGGCTATTTTAAAGCTATGAACATGTGAAGAGCTATTTAATTAGTTCGTTAGTACACATCTCACAATACAGTGCAGTGTACTGCTCAAATATTTATCTTATATTACTATGTTCTTGTTACAGACATAGGTAGTAGACATACCCTAACAACAGAATTAATTTATATAGTAACCAAATTTATTTCCCTCTGCTTAACCTTTGACATAATTCATTTTAATGCACATGCTAATGCAGTTTTGACTGATCTAATGGTACCCATTAATACTTCAACTATAAATGACTTTAGATGATCAAGAGTTGAATTGTAATGTGCACCTGGTAATCTAGTATAATGAACTACAAGACTGAACTAGCTATAAGAAAAGTAATAAGTTGCTACAGGAAGAGAATGGATGGAATCTATTAATTTTATTAACTCTGACACTACTACCTTATTCCTTTAAAAGTTATTTATCTCATAGGTTCATAGGTGTATACTAGGCTAACGACCACTGAAGCCTTTATAAGCCTAGCCAAGCTTTCAAATATATCCCACAAGTTTATGTGCCTTAGAGATTATTTAATGGGTTGTAAAATAGGGCAAGATTTACACACCATTAGAGACAAAAGTGCTAGACCCAGGGGTGGTTACTGGATATGTTAGTCAAAAATCCTACTGTCAAATACAGCAGAAAACATCTTTGTGCAGAGCATGATAATGACTAAACAGCCACTTAACATGATAAAGAGTTTCAAGCTTTTATTCAACATGTACAAAATGGATGACCAATCATTGGACACAAAGCAAACACCTCATGCATAACTGCTATACAGTCAATGTAGTTATCAAAAGATGATGGCTTGTTGTTATATAAAGACAGGATCATAGTACTCATCACAGTAAACAAAAGTGCTGGATCAAATGCAAAAAGGTCAACAAGGTCTCATCAAATGTCAAAAAGGAGCAAAAATGTCAGTGTGGTGGCCAAACCTCAATGAAGACCTTATAAACCTAGTGCCCAAGTATCATTTTTTATTGTACATAAACCATCACAGTTAAGCGAATAGGTCATGCCTAATCATTAACACAAGGTGTTTGGCAAAATATAGCTTCTAACTTGTATGAATTTGAAAAAAAAAACTACTTTCCTGTTGTGGACTATTACACTTGTGACAACAAAAATAATTAATGTAACAGCCAAGGCTAGATAAATAATAACCAAATTCAAGACAATTTGCTACAGGTACGGTCTACCTACTTAACGGGTTACAAACAAGGCCACACAGTTTATGTAGAGTATTTTCAACACTTCACTGTTAAATATGGTTTCATCCATACTACTTCACTTCCTCACTATCCACAACCAAATACTAACACTGAGAGAGCAGAGCAAATAGCAAAAAAAGATACTAATCAGACCCTCCCAGAGCTACTCTACACAGTGCTCAGGAGTAATCCCTTCACAGCTAATGATGAGGATCATCATCTTCATCATTAACCCTCTTTTTTCCTATTTTCTGTATGGGGTCAGGGTACCATGTCAACTGTCACCTTCTCTCTGAATTTAATGCCACTCTCCTACCTTCTTCAACAGTCATGCCTGACTGTTACAGGTCTTCTCTCTAGCAATCCATCTACCTCTTTTCTGGATTCCCTCATTTCCTCTTGCCTTCTTCCTGCAAATCCCAAAATTTCACCAGATTGTCTTCAGCTTTTCTATACATGCGCCTGAACCACCATAATCTATTCTCTTTCACCTTCTCTGCAACTGGGGCTAGGGGTACATCAAAATGTTTTAACTTCTCCAACTTGTAGTTATTCATTCTAAAACTCTGTTTGTTATTATCTACAAAAAAAAATAGTCACAGAAATCGTGCAGGTATAGTTTTCTCCTTGACTGGCACAACAGACAGACTAACTAGGTGCTGTTTTGTGACATTTTATACAATAAAAATATTTCATACATGTGAGAATAGTATTTCAGGCATGGATTGTAAATGTAAAGTGTGAAATTTATTTTTGTTCACTTTGATATACAAATATGAGTGACTGTTTGCCAGGAATAGTCATTGGTTTATTGCTCAACCTCGCCTCTTGAATTTTTAAATTCAGTAAGTCAGCTTTTCTGATGTCAGCTATGGTCTCTGGTGTAGACTTGTTTTATCTGTTTTTTTTTCACCCAAGAGGCTTGATTTGTATCCATCCAGCATGTGATTCCTGTACATTAAAATATTTTCAGTCTATCAAATTTCTTGTGGTTAAATCTAGCAAAAGAAATTAATTTCCTGTAACACGTTATGTGACTAACAACATAACAGTAATTAAGTTACTTAGATGTGTAATGCAAAGCTATATTTGAGTCAATTAATTTATTTTTGCCAAGTACATTTTGAGCATTCTGATTTGCTGCTTTTACAATATATGCTGTATGCAGCTTGTATTAGTTTTATAATTTATAATAATATAATATGAGGACGTTATGCCAGACATTAGAGTTTCATACTTCTTATTGTTTAGAAAATGCACGTTGATGCAAAACCTGCTGTTCCTGTAATTTTGTCAGGTGAATTAGAGTAATATTTGACAATTGACCCTAATTTTGTGCATTTGTTCCCCACCATTATTTTTGTTTTTTGTCTACACATTATGAGGAAAGAAGTTGGGTATGAAGTTCTTCTGGCTATATCCAGCTTAAGACTCCATACATAGAAAACTTCCCATGGTCTTTTTAACTGCTTGTTGGGTAGTTTGCAAATTTCTCATATAAAATCATTTCCTTTAACTTAACATGGGTAATAGCATAACTTAGACAAATATGTGTATTTGCTTTTCATTATAGTCTGCTGACAGTTGTTGTTGTTTGTCTTTCGGCTTTTTCCCGGTAAGGGGTCGCCACAGCTGAACTCCAGTCCGCTAATGATTGGCAGTAGATTTTTATGAAACGCTGAGGTGCCAGCTCGACGCCCAACCTTCAACGAAGGCATGTCCATTTACGCACGCATGTCTTTCGAACGCTACCCAACCACAGGAAGGACATGCAGACTCCACACAGAAGGCATTCCCAAGCCAAGCTGAGAATCAAATGGGAGAACCTCTTGCTGTGAGGTAACAACGCTATCACCGTACTACCGTGGCAGTACCAAACAAAAAAAAAAACATCATTGCTGGGCTTGCAGTATACTACGATCCTCTTACTACTGAGGGGGTATCATGGCAAATGCTTCATTTTGGTGCTTGTGTATACTTGGACATAATACTGAAGGAGTCTTTGGGGAGAATGTTTTCTTTTGGTTCTTGTGCATACATGGACATACTACTCAAGGGGTCCCATGGCAAATGTTTAATTTTGGTGCATACTTGACAAGACTAGTTTTGTAAATTCCACTCTGTTTATTTAGTTGTGATAGCAGCAAGTATTTTTTACAGACATAATTAAGGAAAATGTGGTTTATGTATGGTAAATAGCAGGCAACACCTCCAGAGGTGTTTCATTATGGTTCTTGTGCATGCTTGGACATACTACTCAAAGGGTCACGTGGCAAATGCTTTGTTTTGGTGCTTGTGCATGCCTTGACATACTACTGAATAGGTGTTGTGGCAAATGTTTCATTTGAGCATTTGTGCATTCTTGGACATAATACTGCAGGGGTCACATGGCAAATGTTTAATTTTAGAGCTTGTGCATACTTGGATAAACTCGGATATACTAATGATGGGCTCATTGGGGGGCAATGTTTCATTTGGTTCTTGTGCATACTTGGAAGGGCTGTTGAAGGGGTTGTCTAAGGAAATGTTGCTTTCTGTTGCTTGTGCATAATAGGACAGACTGTGGAAGGGGTCACCGGGGAGATGTTTCATTTTGGTGCTTTTGCATACATATTCTATTATGCATTTCTTGGCACTGAGTTTTAAGCAGTGGTTTGACACCAGACGTGTCTGTGTTAGATCTTTCTGTAAGATGTTAATATCTTCAGGGTGTCTATGATTGTTCCTAGCTTGCAATAATCTGCAAATTATCTTAATCTTGAGGTCCTTGAGATTGACCTTGTTTTCCAAAAAATATATCCTAAAGAGGAGCAGACCCAGCACAGAGTCCTGGCAGATGCCACTGGTGACCAGCCTCTTTGCAGAAGTGGTCTCTCCAATCCTAGCTTCCTGGGGCATGTCTGTGAGCCAGCTGACTATCCAACAAGTTAAATAGGGGTTCATGCCTAATTCTACGAGCTTGTTTGCAGTACCCAAATGAGGAATTGTGTCAAATGCTTTAGCTAAGTCAAGATAGGCAGTATGAGATGTTTTGCTCTTATTCCTTTCCTTGCTGACCTTTTCAAAGATGACCAGCAGGTTCACTATGCACGGCCTGCCTATGCAAAAACCAAACTGGGTTGGGTCCAGTGTATGAAAGCTTCCTGTGTCATTTGTGATAATTTCCATGATAATTCTTTCCATGACTTTACATATCAGATTGTCAGACTAATGGGTTTGTAGTTGTCAAGATCCATTGATGGTCTGCCCTTGGGCAGAGCAAAAAGCATTGCAGTCTACCATTCTTATGGCATGAAGCCTGTGGAGATATTATGGTTGAATAGTTACACCAGTGACCCTGATATGTCATATTTCAAGCTATTTAGGAGGCGCCCCTGGATAATCTTTTAGTGAGGAACCTCTGTGGATGTTCCAATTGTTCGATATGCCTGGTTAGGTATATTTGTAGTTGTCCTTGGCCTGGGAGGCCAAACTGAACTCAAATTTGGCTTTGGTAGACTTCATTTGTCCTCTAAGTAGTTTGTTTAGTTTGAGAGGGCTTTTATCCTGCTGGGTGCAGCACCTCATAATTTTTGCTATGATTGTCTTCTCCCTCTTACTCAGCCAATTGATTTTGTGATTCCACCAGGGTTACTTGTTTTTTGAGTTAGTTCTGTACTTCTTCCTGGTGGGTACAGCTGCCTCTGTGCAGCTATTAAGATGCAAATCCTAATATCATCATTTGTCACCTGGTTGCACATGACTATATATATATATATATATATATATATATATATATATATATATATATATAAAGAGAATGTTGAATCATTAATGGCACAAAAATGTTCCTGTTTAATTAGGTGAGATAACCTGAATTACTACATTTTGGACTCATTCTTACATGGATGAACCAGATAAGGTTGACTTTTCTGCTTGTATTATTGTATTTCTGCTTATACTCAGTAGTTGTCTGAGTGAGGTAAAGGTTATTACTTGCTGACTACTACCAGCATGCAGCTACCATATATTTTTAGCATTTTTCCTGGCTTTGTCAGTCATGTGTGGAAATTAGGTTGGAGGAATGGCTCAGTAATATCCAAGTGTTATACTATTTCTAGTGAATTGTAATAATATATTATTTATACTGAATTATAACAAATGCCTACTCAAAAGGTTATGTGTAGCAATTATCACCTGTGTCTGCGCATGCATAACTTTCATGTCATGAAATGCAGCTCATTATCGCATTAACAATAAGTGCAGGTCCACTACAGCACTGAGTCATTATCACTTTTCAGGTAAAACTCTCAGCAGCTGTCACTGTTGAGTAGAGGTCATTAACACTGATGAATGCACAAGCCAGATTTTGGATTTTGTGTACGTGGAGTCATTTCAAGCCATCCCCCACCAGTTTCTTTCTATCATTTTTACAATGTGTTTAATACACAGTAAAGTCCTCATTGTGGTTATATTGTTCCCAGAAGAGACCAAAATGCATATAAATGTCTGGGAGAAGAGAATGGTCTTTTAAGAGTTGCAGGCCTTTCTGAACTTCTTCCTCTAGGGATAATTGCTATCCAAATGGACAGTATGTCAGTGGTTTGGTACATCAAAAAACAAGGGGAGCAAACCCCCATTACCAACAAGCAGTGAGATATGAGCTGTGGGCAATCTCCTCCAACTGCTTTTTCTTAGTGATACACATACCAGGGAAATCCAACTTTCTTGCAGGCAAGCTCAGCAGAACTATCACGAATCCTCATGAATGGTCACTTTCAAGGGGTCACTGGGGAGATGTTTCAATTTGGTTCTTGTGCATACTTAGACCAACTGCTGAAGGGCTAATTGGTGGGACTGTTTCATGTTGGAGTCAGTGAAGTCCTTGTGCATACATATAGTATCTGCTGACTCTGGCATGACTCAAACTTTAAGTTGATTTCTAGAGAGTCCATGGATGACATATGTCCAGCACAAGTATGGGACACTTCAGATGCCCACTATCTGAAGCCACATATCTGTCCTCGGCATATTAGTGGAGTGGCAGGCCTTATCCTGCTTTTTCTCTTTACATGTGCCATTTCTGTGCCCCCTTGTCAGTCACTCTGTGCAATTTGGTGTTTTCAGGGCTGGTAGGTATGTACCTCTGCAGCATCACTCATTGTGTGTCATTTGGTGTTGTCAAGGGTGGTAGGTATGTACCTCTGCATCATTATCACTGGTTATGTACCTTATCAAAAGAATAATGCCACTGTGGATAGGAGTGAAGATTTGGATGAGCTATCCAAGTAATGCTAATGATATACATATATGTGTACTCTTCCAATGCATCTCTCAAACATAAGTAGTAACCTGTTTGCATTTCTTTCCTGTGCAGGTGCATCCACCTTGTGACAGTGACATGGCTTCATGAGCAGGAGAACAACAAGTGAGAGCATGGGCGTGTGACCATTCCTACATTCACTCGGTTGCCAGCCATGCCTCCAGAAGTGAAAACCCCTACAAATTGAGCTTCCCCACATCTAGTGTGAAGGTATACTAGACTGCAAGAAGAGTTATGCATTGGAGCAGAATCCTGCAGTTGTTGGAAGAGAAGTGTTCGATCTACCCTAAGCCTAACATTCTTGTGCTGCACATTGGAGGAAATTATGTCATCACTCACCCACTCAGAAGGCTACAGTTTGAAATCAGATCAATTTTTGAACAAATGCAGTTGTGGTGGCCACATTGTCATTTTGTGTGGTCTGACATAATTCCTCGCCAGATATGGAAAACAGCAAACAGTCAACAGGCAGTGCACAAGGCCAGACATTTACAGAATGGGTTCATGCATGGCTTGATGCACAAAGTCGGTGGATCAACAATCTTCCATGACAGCATCACCACAGAAGATGTTCACCTTTTCAGAAGTGATGGCGTTCATCTAACTGAGGATGGCATTGTGTTGTTCTTGGCATGATGACAGCTATGCATGATATATTGGCACCATGCAGCTAGCAAGAATGAATGGATAACAGCCATGACCACGTAGGACCAGTATGGTAAGAAACACTATTGTTATATTTTATGAACACCGTTGTCACTAATGACGACACAGGAAAATAACTGCTAGGGAACTTGCACACATGCTGAGTAACATTTCAATTTCAGATTGTCAAAGAACCATCTGTATGCTGTGCGCAGGTACAGATAACCATTTGATTATGAATTGTGTTATGTAAATTATATTTTTCTTACTTTGGCAAATAACTGTGGTAGGGAGATGGTTTACATGCTAAGAACTGTTTGAGGAGAGTGCCACGTACAAGAAAATATGTCATTAACCATCCTGCACACATATCACAATTTGGTTACAGTTATGGTTATGAGAGTAATGATTTCTTTTCCCATTGTGCTAAATACCTTTGTCAGAGAACATATCATCAGGGTAAGTAATACCTTTAAGGCAGTATATTTACTTACAGGATAGAAAAATAACTGTGTCTGTATGCTGGACAAATGTACAGATAGCACAATATGTCTAGGACTTCGGTTATGAGA
Organism: Protopterus annectens; assembly: GCF_019279795.1. Lineage (NCBI taxonomy): Eukaryota > Metazoa > Chordata > Ceratodontiformes > Protopteridae > Protopterus > Protopterus annectens. Next base: position 1,910,498,367 of record NC_056725.1, read on the forward strand.
ATTATGATATTGTTTCATATTTGGTGAATAACTTTGTCAGGGAACATGTCAGCATGCTAAGTAGTAGCTCATTTTGAAGACAGTATTAGCACTTGCAAGATTAAAAAAGATCTTTATCTGTATGCTGTACACATGTCCAGATATCACAGTTTGTTTGGGACCATGGTTATTAGAATTATGATATTTTTTCATATTTTGCTAAATAACTTTATCAGGGAACATGTGATCAGGTTAAGCAATACCTCATTTTGAATGCAGTATTAGTAATTACACGATGGAAAAAGAACTGTGCCTCTATGTAGGACAGCTGTACAAATATCATATTTTGTTTGACTTCGGTTATGGAAATTATGATTTTTTTTTCATATTTTGATAAATAAGTTTGCTAGAGCACATGTAATTGTGCCAAGTTATACCTCGTTTTGAAGACAGTGTTAGTCCTTACAACATAATAAAATAACTGTGTCTGTGTTCTGTTCACATGTACAGCTATCACACTTTACTTAGGACTTTTCTGGCATTATTTTATGTTTCTCATCTGTCCTGAAACTGTTTTTCCCTCTACCTCCTACCCTGTTCTTGTAGTGTTGTTATAGTTGGTGGCTTTGCAGTTGCCCGCCCCTACTGTAAATTTGATCTGGGACACCCCTCCCAGTCTAGTGTTCACGCTACTTAATACAGAGAGAACATCTGAGAAGGCCAACTCACTTAGGTTCTTAACCTTGAATTTGTCTTCTGCTCCTCTTTCCTCTTTACTTGCACTTTACTAAAAAAAATTGCACTTTATTTTCCTTTTTCCTCTTCTTAAAAGTACTCACTTGTATTTACTCTGCTGCATTTATTACTGCTTGGTAGTAGCCTGATTAAATTGTAACTGTTATTCTAAGCATTTTAATTTAAGCACTTGGGCTTCAGACCAATTGTTTTACGTTAACAAGGTTTGTGGTCTGCACTGTTGTGGCAGGACAGGTAGTGTACATCCTTCTAAGTTGGGAATTGCTGATTGAAGGCTCATTGTCTGTTATTCTAAAAGTGTATTAGTTCTGGTTTAAGCACTTCGGCTTCAGGCCAGTTATTTTATATTAAAAAGGTTTGTGGTCTGCCCCCTTCTGGGTGGAGAGGCTTAATTCTGTCCTTCTGAGCTGGGAATTTCTGGTTAAAGAGTTATTGTGCCTGCTTATTTGAACTGTTTCGTTCTGATATTGGTGCACCTTGTTTGCTGTAGCATAGACTAGATTCAGGCATGCTGAATCTAGCCTTGTTTGTATAACTTGAGTACTATTCCATCACATCTTTTTTTGGAGAAGGTTGCCCTGCACCCTAGTGGCAGGAGTGTGCAGATAACACTTGTCTGATTGAAGACTGCTGGAACAGAGCTCAGTTATAAGCTTTTTTTACTGGTTAATTGGGTAATTTGTTTAAATCAGCTTGTTTTCTATTGTTATATAAAAAAATTGCACTTTATTCATCTGCTTTTACTGTATTTGTGTTTCTTCCTACTTTATTGCATTTATTCTGCTGCATTTATTACTGCTTATTAGTAGCCTGATTAAATTGTAACTGTTATTCTAAGCCTTTGGTTGAAGCACTTGGGCTTCAGACCAGTTGTTTTACATTAAGAAGGTTTGTGGTCTGCACTGTTGTGGCAGGACAGGTAGCTTGCATCCTTCTAAGTTGGGAGTTGCTGATTGAAAGCTTAGTGTCTGTTATTCTAAAAGTGTATTAGTTCTGGTTTAAGCACTTGGGCTTCAGGCCAGTTATTTTACAGTAAGAAGGTGTGGTCTGCACTCTTGTGGGAGGAGAGGGTAGAGTCTGCCCATCTGAGCTGGGAGTTTCTGGTTAAAGGCTTATTGTGCCTGCTTATTAGAACTGTTTCTGAAATTGGTACACCTTGTTTGCTGTAGCATAGACTAAATTCAGACCTGCTGAATCTAGCTTTGTTTGTATAACTTGAGCACTAATCCAGACCATCTTTTTTTGGAAAAGGTTCCCCTGCACCCTACTGGCAGGAGTGTGCAGTTAGAACTTGTCTGATCAAAGACTGCTGGAACGGGGCTCTGTTTTTAGCTTTTTATTGGTTAATTGGTTAATTTGTTTAAATCAGTTTGCTCATTTGCTACTGCTGTATTAAAAACATACACTTTATGCATAGCCACTTAACTAGGGTTAAACTATTCCCAGTGCCATAAAGTCTGCTATTCAAATTTTCCCTTAGAACTAGCCAATTGTTTTAGTTTTAGCACTCAAATCTGTTTCTTTGAGCTCGGCACTTTTCAGAACTCATTGTAAGCACTAAATAAGTTACAAATTATTACAGCACTCAACTTTTCTCACTTGTCTAGAAGAAAACAGTGTTTAGTACTTAATAAATAAGCACCTATCCAGGCATGTCTAAGGGTCAACTCCTGGTGTTTTCTCCTGTCTACCTGATGAATCTGGGTATCTTGGGGCAATATAGCAATTGCCTCATGTACACAGACAACCCTCTCCTCTTACCACCTAACACTATAACCTGTGAGAGATGCACTTATATAGCCAAACTGGAAGCAAAGCTCTCTTCACCTGAGACTGGACTAGAAGAGGAGAAGGCAAACACTTGCATCATACCACACTCATCACATAGTCCCTCAAAACCTACACCACCAAAACACACACATACCAACACAAAACACACACCTACATTTGTGAAGGCTCTCAATAAAAATCTGCTCAAGCAACAGAGACCTCCAAAGCAGAAACACAAGCAAACTTCACCCCCCAACATGACCCAAATGACACACAGCCCACAAACTCAGTGTGCCACTCAACCGCAGCCCATAAGGCATAACAACATACCCAACGCTCTAGTCATAGGTGACTCTATGGTCAGGCACACTGATGTTCCACTCACCAGGCTAAACAAGGAGAAAGTTACTGTCAGCTGCCTGTCAGGTGCCAGAATCTGCCACATAATGCAGACACTTAGGTCACTCCACAACAAGCACAAATATGACTCTGTCATTGTCCTTGTTGGTGTGAAAGACCTGAGATGTACCTCCCTGGACTACATGAAAAGAGATATGGAGGAGCTCTCTGAAATTGCAGCCCAGGCAGGTATGAACCTAGCCTTGAGTAGCATCCTGCCATCACCCAGAATGATACCACAGTACAAGGATAAAATGATTGACTTCAACAGTTGGCTAAGCTTCTGGTGTCATTCTAAGAGGATCCAGTATCTGTCTGCCTGGTATGATATGACTGACAGACCACGATGCTTTGTCAGAGATGGCCTGCACCTGTCACCCTTTGGATTCTGGATACTGGCTAAGGCTTTTGCCACCCCTATAGTGCCTTTTTTAGGCAAGGTTCAAAATAACAAATTCACCACTGTAACAGGTACAAGCAAGCAAAATCTGAAGGTAATGCTACTTAATGCTAGAAGTCTAAACCTCAAAATGCATTCACTCGAGGCACTCCTTAAAATGGAGAACATCGACATCTGTGCAGTGACAGAGACCTGGTTCAAAGATCCAGAGAGCACCCCTGCATTACCAGGCTATAATTCATACCACACCTTTTGGCTACCTAACCTGAACCAAAACACTAAAAGCAGAGGCGTGCCAATATTCATTAAGGATATCCACACATCCAAGCTAGTTGCTAAGCATAATGCATCCAAGATTATCCAAGTGCACCTAACTCTGGGCAAGACCACAATCCAAATTGTAACTTGCTACAGATCCCCCACCATGCCCCAGGATTCCCACTCCTCATTTCTTGATACACTGGAAAATATTAGGGTACAACCCAACACCCTAATAATGGGTGAGTTCAACTACCCCACCATTAACTGGGAAAACTATTCATGTACCAACTCTTTTGCTCAACGTTTTCTGGAATTCATAAATTCCAATGCATTAGATCAACTTATCCATATCCACACCCCCACCAGGGACAGCAATATCCTAGACCTGGTCATTACCAACATGGGTGACCAGTGTTCCACACCACAAGTCAATTTCTTGTTGGTCAGATCTGACCACACGCTAATCACCCTAGACATCCACATCCTGCTCCCACCCCCAATTAGGGAACTCACTGTAAAAAAATTCTCCAAAGCCAACTTCATGTTTCTTAAGACAGAAGTGCCAAACTTCAGGACACCCATGCAGATAGACAATAGAGGTAAGACTGCTGAATCCTACACAAAAGCACTTTATAAGCACTTACACAAATGCATGGATCGTGCTATCCCTAGCAGAACCAAGATGCTATCCTCCAAAAAAAGGAAGTCAATCTGGTGGTCCCCTGCCATAAACAAACTCTACAACAGAAGAAAGAAACTGTTGCAAAAAAAGAGTAAAATCCCATGACTGGAGGAACTCACTGGTCAGCCTCAGTAAGAATCTGAGATCCCTCATAAAATCCTCCAAAGCTAGTTATGAAAACAACATTGCCACTGATTCTAAAGACAACCACAAAGCATTCTAAAGCTATGTCAAGAATCTCAATGACAACACTCAGACCTGCTCTGAGTTACAGCACAATGGCAGAAAATATACAGAACCAACTGATATTGCCAACATCCTGGCAGATAGGTTCAGTGCTAACTTTACCCCCTCTCACCCCCTAAAGGACCCATCTCTATACCGGAAGAATGCAAAGTTCCTGTAATCACAGCTGCACAGGTAAGAACCACACTCTCCAAAGCCAAGAATACAGCATCCATGGGACCTGACAACATCCCAGGCTGCATTCTACATGAACTACAGAATGAACTGGCACTCCACCTAAGCACCATGTTCAATCATAGCCTCGCCTCAGGCTTTATGCCCACTGAATGGTGCACAGCAATGGTTATCCCACTCCACAAATGGGAGAGCAACCACGGACTCCGGGAACTACCTACCCATTAGCCTAACGAGCTTGGTCTGCAAGGCCATGGAACATATAAACATGGAACTTATAAACAAAGACATTGGTAATCTCCAAACTCTGGATCCCACCAAGTTTGGGTTTGTAAAAGGCAGATCATGTCTCCTAAACCTGATAGACATCTTTGAAGCAGTCACCAAAGCTGCAGATGAAGGTAAGGTGGTTCACACAGCCTATCTAGATCTCCCCAATGTGTTTGACACCATCCCCCACTCTGGAATTATAGATAAACTCACTAAACTAGGTATAAATGCCTATATCACAAGATGGGTTGCCAAATGGCTCACTAACACAACCCACACTGTGAAAGTAGCTGACTCCAAATCCAACTTCAGACCAGTGACAAGTGTAGTACCACAGGGCTCAGTCCTGGGTCCTCTCCTGTTTGGCATCTACTTTTCTGAAGTACAGGCTAACACAGAAGATCTTGGGCTAATGAAGTTTGCAGATGACTGCAAACTAGGAGTCATAATCAAAACTCCTAACGATGTGGACATCCTACAAAAGGGCCTCACTAAGACAGATGCCTGGTATCAAAGCCATGGCCTCAAGCTCAGTGCCAAAAAGTGCATTGTCATGCCCTTTGATAAAAACTCTGTACCCATGAGCTGCCACATAGGCAGTAGTCTAATTAACACCAAAAGTATGATAAGAGACCTTGGGACACAGGTGGACAGTAATCTCTCCTTTGATAATCACATCACTACAGTAGTCAGGAAATCCTTCTACATGGCACGCCTCATCACAAAAGGTTTCTCATCCAGGAAAAAATAGGTCATTGTTCCCCTCTACTCGTCACTCATTAGACCCATTATAGAGTACAACGCACCTTTTGGTATGTACCTCACAAGACATCTACAACAACTGGAAAGGCCGCAGAAACACCTCACAAAGAGGATTACTGGCCTCAAACAGATGCCCTATGCAGACCATCTCAAAAACCTCCAGCTTTACTCTATCACATATCGACTACTCAGAGGTGATCTCTCCCTAACATACAAAGCTATGTCACATCCAGAGCTGTTGGACATGCTCCACTTAAAGAAATCCCACTCCCTCCGAGCTACACGCTCTAGGGACCTAAACTTTGTCACCACAGTAAACAGAACATGCTGAAGGGATAGATTCCTGTCCCAGTGACTTCCCAAACTGTGGAACAAACTACCTATCTATATCAAACAAACCTCCTCATTAGCACTCTTCAAGAAAAATCTTGATATTGGATGGGAAACAGGAGATTTACCCCGGGGATCACCTCTAGGGCTCTGCTCGACAAAGGTTACAGGAAAATAATTTTCTTGAGTGGTGAAAGCCAAGGTATCTTTTTGGCAAGGCTTATATGGGGCCCTAGGACTAATAGCCTAGTACCTACCTATGAACTTAGGTTATGGAAATTATGATTTTTTTTTATATTTTGGTAAAGAACTTTGCCAGGGAGCATGTGCATGAGCCAAATGATACCTCATTTTGAAGACAGTGTTACTCCTTACAAAATGATAAAATAACTGTGTCTGTATGCTGTACATATATATCTATATCTATATCTATATATATATATATATATATCTATATATATATATATATATATATATATATATATATATATATATACAGATATCAAAGTTTGTTTAGGACTTAAGTTAGAAAAATTATGAATTTTTTTCATATTTTGATAAATAACTTTGCAAGGGGCCATGTCAATGTGCTAAGTAATACCTCATTTTGAAGACAGTATTAATAATTACAACATGGTAAAATAACTGTGTCTGTATGCTGTACACATGCACAGATATCACAGTTTGTTTAGTCTTGTAGGATTATGAAAATTATACATTTGCAATATTTCTCATTATTATGCCCATATCTTTGCAAGGGAGCATGGTGATGACACAAATGAGGCATTGTTTTGAAGTTGACATTGAGCCACACAACTTGTATGCTGATATGTAGTCTCTGTCTGTTACAGGTGATGAGATATTATGCTTTGTTTATTTATCAATTATGAGAAATATAATATTAATCATATTTCGATGAATATCTCCACAACGGAGCATCACACAGTAATGGTTAAGGTATAATTTTAAAGCTAACATTCAT